>NC_135326.1:11918184-11953480 GCF_048772815.1 Callospermophilus lateralis | reverse complement strand
GGGGTCCCTCAGGAGGTGAGGGTAGGGGGTCCCTCAGGAGGTGAGGGTAGAGGGTCCCTCAGGAGGTGAGGGGGTAGAGGGTCCCTCAGGAGGTGAGGGTAGGGGGTCCCTCAGGAGGTGAGGGGTAGGGGGTCCGTGGGGAGGTGAGAGGGTAGGGGGTCCCTCAGGAGGTGAGGGGTAGGGGGTCCCTCAGGAGGTGAGGGTAGGGGGTCCCTCAGGAGGTGAGGGTAGGGGGTCCCTCAGGAGGTGAGGGGCAGAGGGTCCCTCAGGAGGTGAGGGTAGGGGGTCCCTCAGGAGGTGAGGGTAGAGCGTCCCTCAGGAGGTGAGGGCTAGAGGGTCCCTCAGGAGGTGAGGGGGTAGGGGGTCCCTCAGGAGGTGAGAGGGTAGGGGGTCCCTCAGGAGGTGAGGGTAGGGGGTCCCTCAGGAGGTGAGGGGCAGAGGGTCCCTCAGGAGGTGAGGGGGTAGGGGGTCCCTCAGGAGGTGAGGGGATAGAGGGTCCCTCAGGAGGTGAGGGGGTAGGGGGTCCCTCAGGAGGTGAGGGGCAGAGGGTCCCTCAGGAGGTGAGGGGGTAGGGGGTCCCTCAGGAGGTGAGGGGGTAGGGGGTCCCTCAGGAGGTGAGGGGATAGAGGGTCCCTCAGGAGGTGAGAGGGTAGGGGGTCCCTCAGGAGGTGAGGGGGTAGGGGGTCCCTCAGGAGGTGAGGGGGTAGGGGGTCCCTCAGGAGGTGAGGGGCAGGGGGTCCCTCAGGAGGTGAGGGGCAGGGGGTCCCTCAGGAGGTGAGGGGCAGGGGGTCCCTCAGGAGGTGAGGGGGTAGGGGGTCCCTCAGGAGGTGAGGGGGCAGGGGGTCCCTCAGGAGGTGAGGGGCAGAGGGTCCCTCAGGAGGTGAGGGGCAGAGGGTCCCTCAGGAGGTGAGGGGATAGAGGGTCCCTCAGGAGGTGAGAGGGTAGGGGGTCCCTCAGGAGGTGAGGGGGCAGGGGGTCCCTCAGGAGGTGAGGGGGCAGAGGATCCCTCAGGAGGTGAGGGGCAGAGGGTCCCTCAGGAGGTGAGGGGGCAGGGGGTCCCTCAGGAGGTGAGGGGGCAGAGGATCCCTCAGGAGGTGAGGGGCAGAGGGTCCCTCAGGAGGTGAGGGGCAGAGGGTCCCTCAGGAGGTGAGGGGGCAGAGGGTCCCTCAGGAGGTGAGGGGGCAGAGGATCCCTCAGGAGGTGAGGGGCAGAGGGTCCCTCAGGAGGTGAGGGGGCAGAGGGTCCCTCAGGAGGTGAGGGGGTAGGGGGTCCGTGGGGAGGTGAGGGTCAGCCGGGCTCTGCTGGTGGTGGTGTGGCTGTCGAGGCACCTGGGCTTTGGGGTCCAGGGTCAGGGTCAGGGCCACCTCCCCACCGTGGCTCTGGGTGGCCGCCTGGTCCCCAGGCCTCCCTGGTGGCTGGGCTCTCCCAGCTGAGGGCGCCTGGTGCTGCCAGGGAGGTGGGAGGGTCTCCGTGCTGCCGCCCGCGCCTTGGGGTAGACCTGCAGTGGGCACCGGCACTGTGGTCACTTCCCTCTGTGTGCCTGCAGGGGGGCCCCTCACCGCCACGTTGGTGCCGAGGGCGTCCCCCAATGCCCACTGGGACCAGGGGTGTCCCCGGCTCTGGCGCTGGGTGCCCTTCCTGAGGCTGAGCGCTGACCTGGTCCACCCCAGGTTCTCGGTCAGCTCTCCTTCACCTCCACGCTGCCCAGTGGCTGTGGTCTGCTGCTGAGGGCTGGGCTCCTCTGGGTGCTGAGTCCCGCGGGGGACGGGCTCCTGGGACTCTGGGTCCCGCTTTTCTGTCCTGGGACTCTGGGTCCCGCTTTTCTGTCCTGGGACTCTGGGTCCCGCTTTCTCCTGCCGTGAGCCTCGGAGGCGCGGTGTTTCCACGCAGGTGTCCTCTGTGGGGCGGACACTACTTCCTCCTCTGGCCCGTGCCCCTGGCTCCTGGCAGAACCGCCCTGCCCTGCCCAGTGCTGAGGCGACTCCCCTGTCCCCAGGCTGCGGGCACACTCTCCACCCTGCTCGGGGCAGTGCGTCCTCCTCCCTCCTGTGCTGGGGATCTGAGGTCAGTGGGGCTGGGGCTGCTCACGCTGGGCCCTGCCATGGCGTCCACGTGTGGCGCGGCCCCTTCTGGCCGGGCTCAGAGCGAGGGCCACCGGGCCTCTGGAGCGTGAAGGTGCTGAGCGTGAGGCTCCTGGGGTCCTGTGGGGCCGTGGGGGACAGCGGCTCGGCCTGGAGGGGCCCTCTGACAGGTGGGCGCTGGGTGCCACCTGGTTCTGCTGGACCTCACGGAGGTTGTCTGCTGTGCGGTGAGGGACCCCACTGGCTTCTGTGGTCCGGCCGTCTGGCCTCGGCATCGGTGACGCTGGCTCAGGTGTGGGTCTGCAGTGGTCCCTCGGTCTCCACTCTGGGTGAGGCTGTGCAGGATGGTGTCCCGCATGTCCCCTCCCTTGAGAACCGGCAGGTGCCTCTGTTCCGTCCCCCTCCCCTGGCAGCAGGGCCTCCCCTTGGTCTGCGGAAGCCGTCTGGGGTGTGGACGGCTCCTCAGGCCGCGTCTCAGCAGCGTGCTGGGAGGGTCAGCGTGGGCTGGACGGCTCCTCGGTGGTCGTGGTCCCAGAGGGCTGCCGGGCCCCAGGCGGGTGGGCCCCAGGAGCGGGCGCCGTCCCTCTCTCCCGGGCGCCTCCTCCAGCCTGCAGAGCACGTGCCCACTGCCAGGCGACCTGCATGGGGGCCTCTTGCCTGCCTGCCCGCCCCCCGGGCGATGGGCTGAACGTCCCTGGGCTGGTTTCTGCAAGTTGTTTACTTATGGCAGGTTGTGGGACAAGTCTCTTACTGTCTGGCCAGCGTTTGGCCCAGTGTGGGGGTTCTGGGGGTCAGCTGCCTGCGCCTGCATTGGACAGCAACGCCGAGAGGCCAGGGCCTCAGGGGCCCCCTGTCCTGTGTGGTGTGTCCAGGGCCTCAGGGGCCCCCTGTCCTGTGTGGTGTGTCCAGGGCCTCAGGGGCCCCCTGTCCTGTGTGGTGTGTCCAGGGCCTCAGGGGCCCCCTGTCCTGTGCGGTGTGTCCAGGGCCTCAGGGGCCCCCTGGCCTGTGTGGTGTGTCCAGGGCTCCTGGGCCCCCTGTCCTGTGCGGTGGGTCCAGGGCCTCAGGGGCCCCCTGGCCTGAGTGGTGTGTCCAGGGCCTCAGGGGCCCCCTGTCCTGTGCGGTGGGTCCAGGGTGCGTCAGGCCTCTCGGTGCTGTCCCCTTTCCGCCCACCCCTGGTCCTCTGCGTGTGTGTTTGTACCCAAGGCAGAAATCTGCAGCTCAAGCCCAAGAAAGGAGGCTGGTGTGGCTGAGCCCATGTCGCGTGGTGACGTGGCTGAGCACGTGTCGTGACGTGGCTGAGTGCCGTGTCGTGACGTGGCTGAGCGTGTTGCGTGGTGACGTGGCTGAGCACGTGTCGCGTGGTGACGTGGCTGAGGTGTCACGTGGCCCGTCCCCCTAGGATGGCCAGAGCCCAGTGTGGGGTGACAGGCTGACAGGGCTCCTCCCGGGGTCTGGCGCACCCAGGCGCAGGGTTGAGGCTCTGGGCACTGCTGCAGCCTGGTCCTCCAGCAAGGACGGCAGAGGGGTGGGGGCGGGTCCCCAGTCCCCAGGAGAGCTCGGAAAGGGCTGGGTGGGGCAGTGGGGAAGGCGAAGGCCGCGGAGGACCCTGGGCTGGGGAGCAGGGGACGGGCCTGGAGGACCCTGGGCTGAGGAGCAGGGGACGGGCCTGGAGGACCCTGGGCTGAGGAGCAGGGGACGGGCCTGGAGGACCCTGGGTGGGCTGAGGAGCAGGGGACGGGCCTGGAGGACCCTGGGCTGGGGAGCAGGGGACGGGCCTGGAGGACCCTGGGCTGAGGAGCAGGGGACGGGCGTGGAGGACCCTGGGTGGGCTGAGGAGCAGGGGATGGGCCTGGAGGACCCTGGGCTGAGGAGCAGGGGACGGGCGTGGAGGACCCTGGGTGGGCTGAGGAGCAGGGGACGGGCCTGGAGGACCCTGGGCTGGGGAGCAGGGGACGGGCCTGGAGGACCCTGGGCTGAGGAGCAGGGGACGGGCCTGGAGGACCCTGGGCTGAGGAGCAGGGGACGGGCCTGGAGGACCCTGGGCTGAGGAGCAGGGGATGGGCCTGGAGGACCCTGGGCTGAGGAGCAGGGGACGGGCCTGGAGGACCCTGGGCTGAGGAGCAGGGGACGGGCCTGGAGGACCCTGGGTGGGCTGAGGGGACGGGCCTGGAGGACCCTGGGTGGGCTGAGGAGCAGGGGACGGGCGTGGAGGACCCTGGGTGGGCTGAGGAGCAGGGGACGGGCGTGGAGGACCCTGGGTGGGCTGAGGAGCAGGGGACGGGCCTGGAGGACCCTGGGCTGAGGAGCAGGGGACGGGCGTGGAGGACCCTGGGTGGGCTGAGGAGCAGGGGACGGGCCTGGAGGACCCTGGGCTGAGGAGCAGGGGACGGGCCTGGAGGACCCTGGGCTGAGGAGCAGGGGACGGGCCTGGAGGACCCTGGGTGGGCTGAGGGGACGGGCCTGGAGGACCCTGGGTGGGCTGAGGAGCAGGGGACGGGCGTGGAGGACCCTGGGTGGGCTGGGGAGCAGGGGATGGGCCTGGAGGACCCTGGGCTGAGGAGCAGGGGACGGGCCTGGAGGACCCTGGGCTGAGGAGCAGGGGACGGGCCTGGAGGACCCTGGGTGGGCTGAGGGGACGGGCCTGGAGGACCCTGGGTGGGCTGAGGAGCAGGGGACGGGCCTGGAGGACCCTGGGCTGAGGAGCAGGGGACGGGCCTGGAGGACCCTGGGCTGAGGAGCAGGGGACGGGCCTGGAGGACCCTGGGTGGGCTGAGGAGCAGGGGACGGGCCTGGAGGACCCTGGGCTGAGGAGCAGGGGACGGGCCTGGAGGACCCTGGGCTGAGGAGCAGGGGACGGGCGTGGAGGACCCTGGGTGGGCTGAGGAGCAGGGGACGGGCCTGGAGGACCCTGGGCTGAGGAGCAGGGGACGGGCCTGGAGGACCCTGGGCTGGGGAGCAGGGGACGGGCCTGGAGGACCCTGGGTGGGCTGAGGAGCAGGGGACGGGCCTGGAGGACCCTGGGCTGAGGAGCAGGGGACGGGCCTGGAGGACCCTGGGCTGAGGAGCAGGGGACGGGCCTGGAGGACCCTGGGCTGGGGAGCAGGGGACGGGCCTGGAGGACCCTGGGCTGAGGAGCAGGGGACGGGCCTGGAGGACCCTGGGCTGAGGAGCAGGGGACGGGCCTGGAGGACCCTGGGCTGAGGAGCAGGGGACGGGCCTGGAGGACCCTGGGCTGAGGAGCAGGGGACGGGCCTGGAGGACCCTGGGCTGGGGAGCAGGGGACGGGCCTGGAGGACCCTGGGCTGGGGAGCAGGGGACGGGCCTGGAGGACCCTGGGCTGGGGAGCAGGGGACGGGCCTGGAGGACCCTGGGCTGGGGAGCAGGGGACGGGCCTGGAGGACCCTGGGCTGGGGAGCAGGGGACGGGCCTGGAGGACCCTGGGTGGGCTGAGGAGCAGGGGACGGGCCTGGAGGACCCTGGGCTGGGGAGCAGGGGACGGGCCTGGAGGACCCTGGGTGGGCTGGGGAGCAGGGGACGGGCCTGGAGGACCCTGGGCTGAGGAGCAGGGGACGGGCCTGGAGGACCCTGGGTGGGCTGAGGAGCAGGGGACGGGCCTGGAGGACCCTGGGCTGGGGAGCAGGGGATGGGCCTGGAGGACCCTGGGCTGAGGAGCAGGGGACGGGCCTGGAGGACCCTGGGCTGGGGAGCAGGGGATGGGCCTGGAGGACCCTGGGCTGGGGAGCAGGGGATGGGCCTGGAGGACCCTGGGCTGGGGAGCAGGGGACGGGCCTGGAGGACCCTGGGCTGGGGAGCAGGGGACGGGCCTGGAGGACCCTGGGTGGGCTGAGGAGCAGGGGACGGGCCTGGAGGACCCTGGGCTGAGGAGCAGGGGACGGGCGTGGAGGACCCTGGGCTGAGGAGCAGGGGACGGGCCTGGAGGACCCTGGGCTGAGGAGCAGGGGACGGGCCTGGAGGACCCTGGGCTGAGGAGCAGGGGACGGGCCTGGAGGACCCTGGGCTGAGGAGCAGGGGACGGGCCTGGAGGACCCTGGGTGGGCTGAGGGGACGGGCCTGGAGGACCCTGGGTGGGCTGAGGAGCAGGGGACGGGCGTGGAGGACCCTGGGTGGGCTGGGGAGCAGGGGATGGGCCTGGAGGACCCTGGGCTGAGGAGCAGGGGACGGGCCTGGAGGACCCTGGGCTGAGGAGCAGGGGACGGGCCTGGAGGACCCTGGGTGGGCTGAGGGGACGGGCCTGGAGGACCCTGGGTGGGCTGAGGAGCAGGGGACGGGCCTGGAGGACCCTGGGCTGAGGAGCAGGGGACGGGCCTGGAGGACCCTGGGCTGAGGAGCAGGGGACGGGCCTGGAGGACCCTGGGTGGGCTGAGGAGCAGGGGACGGGCCTGGAGGACCCTGGGCTGAGGAGCAGGGGACGGGCCTGGAGGACCCTGGGCTGAGGAGCAGGGGACGGGCGTGGAGGACCCTGGGTGGGCTGAGGAGCAGGGGACGGGCCTGGAGGACCCTGGGCTGAGGAGCAGGGGACGGGCCTGGAGGACCCTGGGCTGGGGAGCAGGGGACGGGCCTGGAGGACCCTGGGTGGGCTGAGGAGCAGGGGACGGGCCTGGAGGACCCTGGGCTGAGGAGCAGGGGACGGGCCTGGAGGACCCTGGGCTGAGGAGCAGGGACGGGCCTGGAGGACCCTGGGCTGGGGAGCAGGGGACGGGCCTGGAGGACCCTGGGCTGAGGAGCAGGGGACGGGCCTGGAGGACCCTGGGCTGAGGAGCAGGGACGGGCCTGGAGGACCCTGGGCTGAGGAGCAGGGGACGGGCCTGGAGGACCCTGGGGCTGAGGAGCAGGGGACGGGCCTGGAGGACCCTGGGCTGGGGAGCAGGGGACGGGCCTGGAGGACCCTGGGCTGGGGAGCAGGGGACGGGCCTGGAGGACCCTGGGCTGGGGAGCAGGGGACGGGCCTGGAGGACCCTGGGCTGGGGAGCAGGGGACGGGCCTGGAGGACCCTGGGCTGGGGAGCAGGGGACGGGCCTGGAGGACCCTGGGTGGGCTGAGGAGCAGGGGACGGGCCTGGAGGACCCTGGGCTGGGGAGCAGGGGACGGGCCTGGAGGACCCTGGGTGGGCTGGGGAGCAGGGGACGGGCCTGGAGGACCCTGGGCTGAGGAGCAGGGGACGGGCCTGGAGGACCCTGGGTGGGCTGAGGAGCAGGGGACGGGCCTGGAGGACCCTGGGCTGGGGAGCAGGGGATGGGCCTGGAGGACCCTGGGCTGAGGAGCAGGGGACGGGCCTGGAGGACCCTGGGCTGGGGAGCAGGGGACGGGCCTGGAGGACCCTGGGCTGGGGAGCAGGGGATGGGCCTGGAGGACCCTGGGCTGGGGAGCAGGGGATGGGCCTGGAGGACCCTGGGCTGGGGAGCAGGGGACGGGCCTGGAGGACCCTGGGCTGGGGAGCAGGGGATGGGCCTGGAGGACCCTGGGTGGGCTGAGGAGCAGGGGACGGGCCTGGAGGACCCTGGGCTGGGGAGCAGGGGACGGGCCTGGGAGGACCCTGGGCTGGGAGCAGGGGATGGGCCTGGAGGACCCTGGGTGGGCTGAGGAGCAGGGGACGGGCCTGGAGGACCCTGGGCTGGGGAGCAGGGGATGGGCCTGGAGGACCCTGGGCTGGGGAGCAGGGGATGGGCCTGGAGGACCCTGGGCTGGGGAGCAGGGGACGGGCCTGGAGGACCCTGGGCTGGGGAGCAGGGGACGGGCCTGGAGGACCCTGGGCTGGGGAGCAGCGGGCAGGGGCCTGGAGGACCCTGGGTGGGCTGGGGAGCAGCGGGCAGGGGTGTGCTTGGGCAGGAGGTGTCGCCCTGCCCCTCTGCAGACCCAGGACGCAGCATGGCCGGGAGACCTTGGCCCTCTGCTGACGAGAGGAGTCCACCAGGTCGAAGGACAGGGACGGTGACAGGACGGAGAGCGAAGTCTGTCGACAGACGGGAGGGCAGAGCCCAGGGCACCCCTGCCTGGCAGGGGTGCCCCTGGGCTCTGCCCTCCCGTCTGTCAGACAGACTTCGCTCTCCGTCCTGTCACCGTCCCCTGTCCTTCGACCTGGTGGAATCCTCTCGTCAGCAGAGGGCCAAGGTCTCCCGGCCATGCCTGCGTCCTGGGTCTGCAGAGGGGCAGGGCGACACCTCCTGCCAAGCACACCCCTGCCCGCTGCTCCCCAGCCCACCCAGGGTCCTCCAGGCCCCTGCCCGCTGCTCCCCAGCCCAGGTCCTCCAGGCCCGTCCCCTGCTCCCCAGCCCAGGGTCCTCCAGGCCCGTCCCTGCTTTGTGAGACAGACAGGGTCCTCCAGGCCCCGGCCTCCCGGCCGCTGGGACCTCAGGTGTGTGCCCAGCTGTCCCCTCCTGAGGGGCGCCCTTCCCCTGGGGCAGCCGGGGCTGGGCTGCGCGGCTCCTTAGATGGGGCACGGCTCCCTCGCAGGCCGCGGTCAGTGCGTGGGCTCCCTCTCAGGGCCCCCCCCCCCCCTCGTCAGTGCCTGGGTCCCTGCAGGTGCCCTGTCCTGCCCTCTGTCTGCCTGTCTGTCTTTGAGCCTGGCCTGGACTGGTTCTGAGGGTGGGTCGGCACCTGGAGGGCCAGGCCCTGCTGAGGGCAGCCAGCGTGGGCACTATGCATCTTCCTCCTGCTGGGGACAAGCGGGAGGCCCCTGTGCTGCCCTCGTGTGCCCTGAGCCAGCCGCCCACTGCCCTGCTCTCTCCCATGTGGGCGTACGCTGGGCTCCTGGCAGTGTGTGAACTGGACCTCAGACAGGCGCTGGACCCTGACCCCTCTCAGACTGAGAAGGACATGTTGGCCTTCCGCTGCAGTGGGCCGGCCCTGAGACTCCTCAGGGCCAGGGAGGGTGTGGCCAGGCAGGTGGACCCCTGTGTCCGGTGAGGGGCGGGGCCCAGGGGCCTGCGGGGAAAGGAGCCAGAGGAAGGAGCCAGCTGCTGTGGCCCCAGGTGCAGGCCGCAGGCCGCAGGGTTTGGTTGTGGGGACAGTCGCCACAGTTCCGTGAGGGACGGGCCTCTGGGTCCCTGTGGCGAGGCCCAGGCCCTCCTGAGGAAGATTGTTTGTGCTCAGGGGACGGGCCACGTGACTCAGGGTCACCGCCTGAAGCTCCGGCTGCTGGGCGGCCCCTCCTCCAGGAGGGAGAGGGGCACCGTGAGGGAGGAGCAGAGGCCTTGCTCAGTGCGGGGCCGCTCCGTCCTGTGTCCTGCTCCTGTGTCCTGCGTCCTGCCCGCTCCCTCAGCTCGGCCGGGCCTGGGAGGGGCGCCTGCCGCCTGCCGCTGCCTCCCCCGCCCGCCTTCGCCATGCGCCCTTCTCAGCCTGTGGAATGCGCGCGGCCCAGGGCCGGTCCCCAGAGCGCCTGGCCGGGGACGCATGGAGCTTGCTGAGCCTGGCGGCCCCCCGGAGTTAACCACCGGCCCCAGCTCTGCCCCGTCCCGAGAGCGCGGTGCCCGGCCTGGCCCCCGGAGGCCCATGCGAGCCGACGGCATGCGGCTCAGGGACCTGTCCCTTCGCCAAGACCCGGACCTGCGGCAGGAGCTGGCCTCGCTGGCCCGGGGCTGCGACTTTGTGCTGCCCTCCCGCTTCAAGAAGAGGTTGAAGGCCTTCCAGCAGGTGGGTGGGCGCTGGGGGCCCAGGAAGTGTCTGGGGGTCCTGCGTCCTCGCCTGGGAGGGTGAGGGGCTCCCAAGAGGTGGGTCAGGGGCCTGCGGTCCTGCCTCACTGGAGGGGCCTGCGGGCTCCCAGCAGTGGGTCACATTGTGACTTGGGCTCCCAGCAGGTGGGGCGGGGGCCTGAGGGTCGCAGCAGGTGGGGCGGGGGCCAGCTGTCCTGTGCCCAGGAGAGGCCTGAAGGTCCCAGCAACAGCTGTGTCCAGGGACTTGAGGGGCTCCCAGCGGGTGGGTCAGGCCCTCCTGCCGTCCTGTCCCCTGGGGTTGGGGAACCTGGAGGACCCCGGCCAGGTGGTCGCAGGCCGGCCGGCCAAGCCCCTAGAGGTGAGCCTCGGCCCGGGACCTTTGAGTGCCGACCCCAGGGAGGGTGGATGTACGTAGGAGGCGTGTGATGAACACCCCGGACACCGCCTGGTCACCCGTCCGGGTGCCGCTGCCTCAGTCCTGGCCAAGCTGGGCTTAACAGCTCCTGCAGACCTCCGTCACAGGGCCGGTCACCCGGCTGGGTGTGCAGTCGATGCTGGTCAGCGACCAGTGCACTTTAACTTGAACCTTGCTTCCCACCAGCGCCCTCCGTGCTGTGTTACCCACCCCTAGGGCGCCACGTGACTCGCGTGAGGCCTCCATGCCGCCAGTGCTGCCGCCGTGTGCTCGCGTGGATCTCCTGCGGGGGGCAGGTCAGGGTGCTGGGTGCTGAGGTGCAGAGATAGGGTGCTGGGGGGCAGGGCGGGGGCTGTGGCTGCGGGCTGGGCTCCTTGGCTGCCTCATCTGGGTGGGGCACGGGCAGCTGGTGTTGTGGGAGGAGGCCCTGGCTGAAGTGTCCAGCGGAGCCTCGCTGTGGGGACAGACCTGCCCTGCCGTCCACCCTGGCTTGCCTGGAGCTCCCCGGTGGCCTCTGGCTCCTGTGCACCCAGGAGCTCTCCTCGCACACTCGCGAGTTCGCCCTGCAGTCCTCGCACATTCAGTTCTCCCTGCCTGCACACTCAGGAGTTCCCCTTGCACACTCAGGCATTGTCCTTATACTCTCAGTTCTTACACACTAAGTAATTCTTCCTGCACACTCAGGAGTTCCCCTTGCACACTCAGGCATTGTCCTTATACTCTCAGTTCTTACACACTAAGTAATTCTTCCTGCACACTCAGGAGTTCCCCTTGCACACTCAGGCATTGTCCTTATACTCTCAGTTCTTACACACTAAGTAATTCTTCCTGCACACTCAGGAGTTCTCCCTGCTCGTTCAAGAGTTTTCCTTACACGCTTGATTCTTGCTCTCAGGAGTACTCCTTGCACACTTGGTTCTTGCACACTCAGGTCTTCACCCTGCAGTTTTCCTTGCAGACTCAGTTCTCCCTGCCTGTGCACTCAGGAGTTCTCCTTGCACACTCAGGAGTTCTCTCTGCACGCTCAGGTCTTCACCTGCACACTCGGCAGTTCTCCGTCAGCCTGGGGGCTCCTCTCAGGGTGGGGGTCCTGAGTTGTTTTGGAGGCCAGTCTCCTTCCTGCCCTGCTGATGCTGGGGGGCTGACCAGGTGGGGCCTGGGGAAGTGTCCAGGGCAGGAGGCCCGCGATGGGCAGTAAGCGGCCCTCTGCCCGCGATACCTGGAGTTGTGGTGCCTTCAGTTTGTGTCCTGGTTCAGGCTCCGTGACTCCTGGGGATGTCTATCCCAGGGGTCCCCAGCTCGAGGCAGAGCCTGTGGGGACCGTGGGGGAAGGCAGTTCAGAGGTCACGTTTGGAAGCTGGACGGTCTGACAGTCGGCTGCGTGGGCCTGAGACCTGGGCTGGGAGTGGGTGCTCTCTACTCAGTGGCGGGTGTCGTCAGGGTGCTGGGAGGTGTCTGGCCTCCTTCGCTGCCAGCACCTGAGGTCGGGGTTCTGTCAGGAGCCCAGGCCTCTGCCTGGACATGGCCCATGGGCGGGTGCTCAGCAGGCCCAGACGCTCCAGCCGTGGCCATGTGCCGTCTCGGGGTCCAGAGATGCCGCCCTCGCGGGCTGCGTGGTGCTGCGCTGGCCCCTGTAGCTAGGAGGCCACACCTGTGGGCCACAGGCCCTGCTTCTGCTTGGCTGCCCGCACCCTCAGCCCTGTCCTGTTCACAGCTGGCCTGCTGCTGTCCTCTGCTGGAGGAGCGGAGAGGCCAGAGCTCGCCCACTGCCCGCCATTGCTGGGTTCCCGCCACTGTGACAGAGGCCAGCTTGGGGCTGGGCGCCTGTTGGCCTTGGGGGCTGGCCCTGGGCGAGCCCACGGCTGTCGCAGCACCAGCTGTGAAGCCCGGACCTCCGCCCGCCCCTCCAGCGCTGTCCGCGCCTGTGCTGGACCCTGTCCTGATGACCGCCCACGTCCCTCCGTGGGCCAGGCGGTGCTGCCACCAGGTGGGTCTGCAGGCTGCAGCGTCCAGCACAGGAGTGGCCTGCAGGCTCTGCAGACGCCGTCCTCGGGAGCCCTGCTGCCCTGCCCGGGGCCTGGGGGGCCTGTGTGGGTGCTGCGCCGCCCCAGCCCTGGCCCGTGGTGGCCCCGCAGCTGCGCGCCGGCCCTGGCGGACGTCCTGCCCTCCTGCCTGGGGCGCGAGGCCCTCCCGCTCTCCCACGCTGGCTGGGTGCCTCAGGTGCGCCTTGCCTGCGACTCTCCGCGTGTTGTCACCTGTCCTGGTCACGCAGACGCGGTCCTGGGTCTCCTGCGGCCCTGCAGTCAGCACGCAGCGCAGCCCTGTGCCCTGAGTGCAGTCTGCGTCCAGGGCGCCCAGCCGGGCCCGGCACCTGGCCTCGGGGCTTCCGCGGGGACGCGCTGGTTCTCCACCTTCCTTGCTCCTGGCACCTGGAGCCCACCGTCACCCCGCCCTCCCTGGGTGGTGGACGCGGGTGTCCCTCACGTCGCCCTCCCTGGGTGCTGGACACGGGCGTCCCTCACGTCGCCCTCCCTGGGTGCTGGACACGGGCGTCCCTCACGTCGCCCTCCCTGGGTGGTGGACACGGGCGTCCCTCACGTCGCCCTCCCTGGGTGCTGGACACGGGCGTCCCTCACGTCGCCCTCCCTGGGTGGTGGACACGGGCGTCCCTCACGTCGCCCTCCCTGGGTGCTGGACACGGGCGTCCCTCACGTCGCCCTCCCTGGGTGCTGGACACGGGCGTCCCTCACGTCGCCCTCCCTGGGTGGTGGACACGGGCGTCCCTCACGTCGCCCTCCCTGGTTGGTGGACACGGGCGTCCCTCACGTCGCCCTCCCTGGGTGCTGGACACGGGCGTCCCTCACGTCGCCCTCCCTGGGTGCTGGACACGGGCGTCCCTCACGTCGCCCTCCCTGGGTGCTGGACACGGGCGTCCCTCACGTCGCCCTCCCTGGGTGCTGGACACGGGCGTCCCTCACGTCGCCCTCCCTGGGTGGTGGACACGGGCGTGCCTCACGTCGCCCTCCCTGGGTGCTGGACACGGGCGTCCCTCACGTCGCCCTCCCTGGGTGCTGGACACGGGCGTCCCTCACGTCGCCCTCCCTGGGTGGTGGACACGGGCGTCCCTCACGTCGCCCTCCCTGGGTGGTGGACACGGGCGTCCCTCACGTCGCCCTCCCTGGGTGCTGGACACGGGCGTCCCTCACGTCGCCCTCCCTGGGTGCTGGACACGGGCGTCCCTCACGTCGCCCTCCCTGGGTGCTGGACACGGGTGTCCCTCACGGGCTCGCCTGTCTTCCACAGTGGTGTCCACCCAAGCTTGTCCATGAGTGCCCCCTGCCTTCCAGGGCTGCAGACCCAGCCCCGCCCCAGCCCGGTGCACGTGTCACCCGTCTTGCAGAGGGGTCAGGGCCAGGCCGTGTCCTCGTGTGGGTCAAGGCCTCCGCCCCCCGCCTCAGTCCAGAGGACTCGTCCCCCCGGTGTCCTTCACCGGCCCTGGGCAGCTCCCCTGGACATGAAGCCCTGGGCTGTCTGCACCTTTGCATGGACCCTTCACCCAGTGCCCCGACCTGGTGGGGAGGACCTGTGGGAAGTGGCCCTCGCGTCCTCGCTGTGCTGCTGGTCACACTGCCCCTGGGGCCGGGGCCCGGTCCCCAGCGCTGCGGGAGCGTCCAGGCCGTGGGTGCTGCCTGTGCCCAGCTGCGGCAAGGTGCTCCCGGGAGCGCTGGACTCCGGGCCGAGAGGAGAGCTGCTGGCCTGCTGTGGGTCCTCCCGCCCAACAGTGGCCACCGCCTGGGACGACAGCCCAGAAGACGTGGGGTCCCCCGGCCCACCTCCCTCGTCACCTACCCAGGGACCCCAGGCTTCACACGGCCCCTCAGAGCGGCCCCTCTGGGGACACTGGGGCGCTGCGTGCCTTCAGCCTCCCTGGAGCATCTCTCTGGGCCTCTGGAGGGTGTCCCCTGCGCCGTAGCCCTGCCCAGCGTCCCCTCCTGGGTGGTGCCGAGGTCTCTGCTGCGTGTCCTGCTCAGGCTCTGTGCCCCCCCCAGGGTGGCCTGGTGGCCAGGTGCCTGCATTTGTGTCTGTGTCTGCACCCTTGGGCACCTGTCCCTGCACCTGGGGACGTGGCATCCGTTTACCCAGGGCCTTGGTTTGGCAGCGCGTGGACATGGGTGTTCTCAGGCCAAAGGGTCCCAGGCGGGTCCGTGGCGGGCGCAGTGAGTGTGCCCTGGGCAGAGCAGAAGTGGCTCTCTGAGGGGTGCCATCTGTGTCAGTGGGGCCGGGACACGCTCTGCACGGCGCCCACCAAGGGGCAGTGGGGCGACCAGCGCGGCTCTCCCTGGCGGGACCTGAGGTGGCAGCAGCAGGACCTAGCCAGGCCCTCTGCGCGCACTGATAATCCGTTGGCCACGATGCGCAGCGTGACCACGGTCACTGTGGTCAGGGAAGTGTCTGCACACCCTTGGAATCCGCCGAGACCCGCCGAGGGCTGGGAAGTGGCCCTCCCCAGTGTCCGCGTGTCCTGTGTCAGAGGAACGTCCTGCAGCTGTGCGGCCGGTCTATTTACGTCCAGGAGACCGAGCGCGTACATCCCGCCTCCGTCCGCCCACAGGCTGTTTTGGTCGCTGGCCCCCCACCTGTTGGAGTCTGCTGGGCGGCCGGGCTCAGCCTTGTCCCTGTGTCCCCGAACTCCCAGTTCCCCACGCAGAGCCACCCCATCTGCGCTGCGGCCGTGCGTCAGCCACCAGTGGACACAGCCACCGGTGGACGAGGAGGCCCTTCTTCCTGCTCACTGACCCGGAGCCCCGCAGGGCCCTCTGCACTCTCCCGCCCCCTCGCTGACCCTCAGCCTACGTGCTCTTCCTTGACACTGCACTGGTCCAGCACTGGCCACCTCTCCTGGGTGGTGGTGAGTGGACGTGCAGGTCCTTCAGTGCTGTGGGTGGTGAGTGGACGTGCGGGTCCTTCAGTGCTGTGGGTGGTCGTGAGTGGACGTGCGGGTCCTTCAGTGCTGTGGGTGGTGGTGAGTGGACGTGCAGGTCCTTCAGTGCTGTGGGTGGTGGTGAGTGGACGTGCAGGTCCTTCAGTGCTGTGGGTGGTGAGTGGACGTGCGGGTCCTTCAGTGCTGTGGGTGGTGGTGAGTGGACGTGCGGGTCCTTCAGTGCTGTGGGTGGTGGTGAGTGGACGTGCGGGTCCTTCAGTGCTGTGGGTGGTGGTGAGTGGACGTGCGGGTCCTTCAGTGCTGTGGGTGGTGGTGAGTGGACGTGCGGGTCCTTCAGTGCTGTGGGTGGTGGTGAGTGGACGTGCGGGTCCTTCAGTGCTGTGGCTGGTGGTGAGTGGACGTGCGGGTCCTTCAGTGCTGTGGGTGGTGGTGAGTGGACGTGCGGGTCCTTCAGTGCTGTGGCTGGTGGTGAGTGGACGTGCAGGTCCTTCAGTGCTGTGGCTGGTGGTGAGTGAACGTGCAGGTCCTTCAGTGCTGTGGGTGGTGAGTGGACGTGCAGGTCCTTCAGTGCTGTGGGTGGTGAGTGGACGTGCAGGTCCTTCAGTGCTGTGGGTGATGGTGAGTGGACGTGCAGGTCCTTCAGTGCTGTGGGTGGTGGTGAGTGGACCTGCAGGTCCTTCAGTGCTGTGGGTGGTGGTGAGTGGACGTGCAGCCTTCAGTGCCAGTGGGAGGGACACGTGTGCGCTGGCCTCTGCAGAAGGGGTGGCCCTAGCCACCAGGGCCCAGGCTGGGACGGCTCACGAGGACGTTCCTGAGGCGAGCTGGGCCCTTCCCCAGGGGCACGGGGTCTGTCACGGTGGGGCTTGTGTCTCAGTGCGTGTCCACTGTGCCTGTGAGGTTTTCTGTGGTCAGTGAGGTCGGGGAGCTGTGCGCACCAGATCTGGGGTGGCCAGGGTGGGCTTCGCGGGGCCAGGGGTCACTCTGAGGACTCTGGTGGGCTTGGGTTCTGTGACGTTGTCCGAGCATTTCTCAGGGTGTCTGGGGGTCGGCCCAGGTATCCAGCATGGTCAGCATGCACCCCGCCCGGGCCACAGCCCCCCCCACGTGTGCACCTCGAGAGCGCCAGGGCTCCCTGGGGGTGGCTGGACGGTGGGGCCTGCCTTCCTGGTGGCCTCTCTCCCCAGGTGGGTCCTGGCGCTGCCGTCCTTCCACGGGCAGCTCCTGTCTCCTCCCTAGCTGGTTCTTGGTCCTCCTGTGGCCCTCGCTGTCCCCTGGCCCAGGTTCGCCTGCTCCGTCTGTGGCCATCACTCTGCTGGCCCTCAGTGGACACGGGCGTTTGTGGGTCAGGACTTGGTAGCTGTGTGTGTCGAGGTCTGAGGCTGGCCCACTCCTGGGTGCCCTGGGGCCAGGCCGTCCAGGGGTCGATGCCCGTTCGCGTGGCCATCTGCCAAGCACGCTGTCCTTGGAGTGGCCGCAAAGGGACCACCTGCTAGGTGCCACGATTCACCCCAGGACTTTCACCCTGTGGTGCCACTTCACGCAGGGTCCCGTCACCCAGGGGGCACCTCACGCAGGACCCCGTCACCCAGGGGGCACCTCACGCAGGACCCCGTCACCCAGGGGGCACCTCACGCAGGACCCCGTCACCCAGGGGGCACCTCACGCAGGACCCCCTCACCCAGGGGGCACCTCACGCAGGACCCCGTCACCCAGGGGCCACCTCACGCAGGACCCCGTCACCCAGGGGCCACCTCACGCAGGACCCCGTCACCCAGGGGGCACCTCACGCAGGACCCCGTCACCCAGGGGGCACCTCACGCAGGACCCCGTCACCCAGGGGCCACCTCACGCAGGACCCCGTCACCCAGGGGCCACCTCACGCAGGACCCCCTCACCCAGGGGGCACCTCACGCAGGACCCCGTCACCCAGGGGGCACCTCACGCAGGACCCCCTCACCCAGGGGGCACCTCACGCAGGACCCCGTCACCTGTGGGGGCACCTCACGCAGGACCCCGTCACCCAGGGGGCACCTCACGCAGGACCCCGTCACCCAGGGGGCACCTCACGCAGGACCCCGTCACCCAGGGGGCACCTCACGCAGGACCCCGTCACCCAGGGGGCACCTCACGCAGGACCCCGTCACCCGTGGGGGCACCTCACGCAGGACCCCGTCACCCAGGGGCCACCTCACGCAGGACCCCGTCACCCGTGGGGGCACCTCACGCAGGACCCCGTCACCCGTGGGGGCACCTCACGCAGGACCCCGTCACCCAGGGGGCACCTCACGCAGGACCCCGTCACCCAGGGGCCACCTCACGCAGGACCCCGTCACCCAGGGGCCACCTCACGCAGGACCCCGTCACCCAGGGGGCACCTCACGCAGGACCCTGTCTCCTGTGGGGGCACCTCACGCAGGACCCCGTCACCTGTGGGGCCACCTCACGCAGGACCCCGTCAGTCCACCTCAGGGGGCACCTCACGCAGGACCCCGTCACCCAGGGGCCACCTCACGCAGGACCCCGTCACCCAGGGGCCACCTCACGCAGGACCCCGTCACCCAGGGGGCACCTCACGCAGGACCCCGTCACCCGTGGGGCACCTCACGCAGGACCCCGTCACCCAGGGGCCACCTCACGCAGGACCCCGTCACCCAGGGGGCACCTCACGCAGGACCCTGTCTCCTGTGGGGGCACCTCACGCAGGACCCCGTCACCCAGGGGGCACCTCACGCAGGACCCCGTCACCCAGGGGCCACCTCACGCAGGACCCTGTCACCCAGGGGGCACCTCACGCAGGACCCTGTCACCCAGGGGGCACCTCACGCAGGACCCCGTCACCCAGGGGGCACCTCACGCAGGACCCCGTCACCCAGGGGGCACCTCACGCAGGACCCTGTCACCCAGGGGGCACCTCACGCAGGACCCCGTCAGTCCACCTCAGGGGTCATCCAGGAGGATGTGGTCACTCCTGTCCATGCAGTCCCTCTGTCATGACCCATAGCTGGGAAACAGGGTGGACAGTCCCAGGGTCTGATGAGCTGTGGCCACTTCACCCCTCAGGTCCAGGCCCGGAAGGCGGAGCCGCTGCCCCCGGCCGCCAGCCACAGCATCCCAGCCTTCTACTTCCCCAGAGGGCGCCCCAAGGACACGGTGGACGTGGACGCCGTCATCACCAGCATCGAGCGCACCTTCGCCCAGTTCCCTCATGAGAGGGCCACCCTGGAGGACATGGGCAGGGTGGCCAAGGTGAGTGGAGCGCCCCACAGTGAGAGGACCAAGAGCCACTGGGCGCCTGGACAGGAGGCCAGGTGTCAAGGTGGACAGCAGGCACCGCTGAGGCCAGCAGGCACAGGAGATGGACAGGAGGCCAGGTGTCAAGGTGGACAGCAGAGACCCCTCAGCCCACCAGGCACAGGAGATGGACAGGAGGCCAGGTGTCAAGGTGGACAGCAGAGACCCCTCAGCCCACCAGGCACAGGAGATGGGCAGGAGGCCAGGTGTCAAGGTGGACAGCAGGCAGCGCTGAGCCCACGTGGCCTGTGGTGGGAGACGGCATCAGCCGGGCGCCTGAGGTCCTGAGGTCCTGCGGTCCTGGAGGGCACGTGGGAGGCGGGCCAGCTGTTCACTAGGCGCCTGCGGTGCCAGACCGTCTGATGTCACGTGGGCGGGCGCGGGACTTCCTGGGTGCCCTCCTAGGTGGTGACCTTGTGTGGCCTGGCCCCGGGGCCCTGTTGCACGTGGCTGCTGCTTGTCTTGGACTCCGGCTCACCGCTGTCTGGAGCTGGACGCCCGTCTCCAGCCTCCTGCCGGCCACACACGGTCAGGACGGCGGGCCCTTGTACCTGGTGGCCTCCTGTGCGGACGTGTTACCGCCTGCTTTTGGCACCTCAGTGGACGGAGGTGACTGACGGAGGAGACCCACGGAGGTGACGGACGGAGGTTACCGACGGAGGCTGACGGACGGAGCTGACCGACGGAGGCTGACAGGCGCCTGCATGTGCACGTTGGGTATTGGAGCGGAGCTGGGGCCTGAGCAGTAGCCCGCCATCACCCTACGGGGAAGTAAGCGAACCCTCCCCTCAGGACAGCACACCTGCCGCTGTGCTGCTGCGCGTGTGCGCGTAACATCTGGGTGTGTGGGCCTGCGGCAGGCGCTACAGGAGTGAGACGCTGTGCCCCAGGTCTGTCCTCTCAGCAGGACACCTGCACGTCCCTGTGCCTACCACAGGCAGGTCCCTGGAGCAGTGTGTGTGTGTGTGTGTAGCTTGTCTGCAGTCCTGGTGACCTGGTGCTGTGTGCTGAGTACTGCTCCTGCAGGTTGGCTTGGTGCATTCCTGGTGTCCTGGTGCTTTGTGCTGAGTACTGCTCCTGCAGGTTGGCTTGGTGCAGTCCTGGTGTCCTGGTGCACAGCTGAGGCTCCTCCTCTCCCCTGTGACCATGTGGTGCTGTGTGCTGAGTACTGCTCCTGCAGGTTGGCTTGGTGCAGTTTTGGTGCACAGCTGAGGCTCCTCCTCTCCCCTGTGAGTACGTGGTGCTGTGTGCTGAGTACTGCTCCTGCAGGTTGGCTTGGTGCAGTCCTGGTGTCCTGGTGCTGTGTGCTGAGTACTGCTCCTGCAGATTGACTTGGTGCAGTCCTGGTGACCTGGTGCTGTGTGCTGAGTACTGCTCCTCCTCTCCCCTGTGAGCACGTGGTGCTGTGTGCTGAGTACTGTTCCTGCAGGTTGGCTTGGTGCAGTCCTGGTGACCTGGTGCTGTGTGCTGAGTACTGCTCCTCCTCTCCCCTGTGAGCACGTGGTGCTGTGTGCTGAGTACTGCTCCTGCAGGTTGGCTTGGTGCAGTCCTAATGTCCTGGTGCACAGCTGAGGCTCCTCCTCTCCCCTGTGACCATGTGGTGCTGTGTGCTGAGTACTGCTCCTGCAGGTTGGCTTGGTGCAGTCCTGGTGCACAGCTGAGGCTCCTCCTCTCCCCTGTGAGCACGTGGTGCTGTGTGCTGAGTACTGCTCCTGCAGGTTGGCTTGGTGCAGTCCTAATGTCCTGGTGCACAGCTGAGGCTCCTCCTCTCCCGTGTGAGCACGTGGTGCTGTGTGCTGAGTACTGCTCCTGCAGGTTGGCTTGGTGCAGTCCTGGTGTTCTGGTGCACAGCTGAGGCTACTCCTCTCCCCTGTGACCATGTGGTGCTGTGTGCTGATGCTGCTCCTGCAGGTTGGCTTGATGCAGTCCTGGTGTCCTGGTGCACAGCTGAGGCTCCTCCTCTCCCGTGTGAGCACGTGGTGCTGTGTGCTGAGTACTGCTCCTGCAGGTTGGCTTGGTGCAGTCCTGGTGTTCTGGTGCACAGCTGAGGCTGCTCCCTTCCCCTGTGACCATGTGGTGCTGTGTGCTGAGTGCTGCTCCTCTCCGTGTGAGCACGTGGTGCTGTGTGCTGAGTGCTGCTTCTGCAGGTTGGCTTGGTGCAGTCCTGGTGTCCTGGTGCACAGCTGAGGCTCCTCCTCTCCCCTGTGAGCACGTGGTGCTGTGTGCTGAGTACTGCTCCTGCAGGTTGGCTTGGTGCAGTCCTGCTGTCCTGGTGCACAGCTGAGGCTGCTCCTCTCCCCTGTGACCATGTGGTGCTGTGTGCTGAGTGCTGCTCTCTCCCCTGTGAGCACGTGGTGCTGTGTGCTGAGTACTGCTCCTGCAGGTTGGCTTGGTGCAGTCCTGCTGTCCTGGTGCACAGCTGAGGCTGCTCCTCTCCCTGTGACCATGTGGTGCTGTGTGCTGAGTGCTGCTCCTCTCCCCTGTGACCATGTGGTGCTGTGTGCTGAGTACTGCTCCTGCAGGTTGGCTTGGTGCAGTCCTGCTGTCCTGGTGCACCTGGACACTTGGTGCTGGTGGCCTGGTGTGGCACTGAGGCCCTCTCCGCTGATATCTGCTCTGCCTGGTGCTGCAGGATGGCGCAGGTTCTGCGAGGTGCAGGCCCTTCAGAGCCGTCTCGTGCGCACTCCTGGGCAGGAACCCTCCGGGCCTCGTTGCTGGAGGTCTCCTGGGCAGGTTTCAGGGGGCCGGAGGCCGGCTGGGCCCCGCCGGGCCTGTTGTTGGGGACCCGCGTGTCTGCTCTGCTCCTGGGCCGTCTTGAGGCTGCAGGTTCTGTGTGGCCATGGTCTCGCGCGCTGCTCGCACGGGCAGGTCATCCGCCACAGCCTGGTGTGGACCTGTGTGCGGGCAGCGCAGGGAGGCCGTGTCCTGGGCCCTCTGGTGGCCTGCGGTCCGTCTCTGATCACAGGGCCCTGGAGGACTGTGCTCAGCACTGCAGAGCAGCAGCCTTCGACTAAGCGCCCTTCCCTGTGCTGAGCCCTGTGCTGGGGCACTGGCCGTCTGTCTGGGTGGCCTCCTGGGTCCAGCAGCTGGGCTGGAGATGGTCACTACTTCCGGCACATCGTCGCTGTCCTGGAGCTTGTGCTCCTCGCTGTGTTGACGCAGATGGTGACGTCCCCTCCTTCCCCATCCTGCGTCACCTCTTTGCCCAGCCTGCGTCCACGGTGACTTGGTCCTTTCAGACACGGGGACGAGTGTTCAGCCTGCACTGTGTCTGGTGACCTGTGGTTCTGTGGTCACGACTGTCCGTGCCACTCTGTCACCAGTGACCGCGGCTGCTCAGAGCAGCAGGCAGGGACAGGTCAGCTCTGGGCTGCTGCCCGAGGTCCAGGCGGGGCCGGCCGGGTCACTGGGGCTGCTCCTGCCCCAGAGGCGCCTTCTCCTGGGTGCTCCATGGTGGACGGGCAGGGGCTCTGGGTCTCTCTGGTGAGGACCCTGGTCCCCTTCACGGGCTGCTCCTGGGAGCCCCGCCCTCCCAGGGCCCCCCACCGCAGCCCCTGGTGGGGGTCAGCACGGGAACTCGGGGGACACCCCTGGACTCAGCTCCTTTTCCAGATGAGGTGTCCCCCTTGTGGGCTCCTGCTCCGCGTTCTGTGCGGAAGCCTGTTTTCCCAGGTGTTTGCGCTCTGTCCTGGCGCGGTGGCTGCGCTCTCACAGGCTGGGTCCCTGCCCGGCGGGGACCTCGGGTCTCGCTGCTCGGAACCGGGGGAGCCTGGCGTGGCCCTTCCTCAGTGCCTGGTGGGGCTGTCCGGGCCGCGGGCCTGTGGAGCCCTGGGGCCTTTCTACCGCTGGGGGCGGGCCTGTGCCCAGGCGGCTTTGGCAAGAGGGTCATCTGCCAGCCCTGCTTCCCCGAAGGCCAGCCTGCTGGACGGGCGACCACCTGTGCGGCCCCGTGGCCCATGGCTGGCGCGGCCCCTGGGCCTGGTGTGTTCTCTGCCGTTCTAGTCGCAGGGACCAAGACCTAGTTTCGCTCACTTACTTCACGGGGAGCTGAGAGTGGGACCCAGGGCCCCGCCACGCTGGCCAAGCGCCCTGCCGGAGCCCAGCCGGCCCACCGCGGTTCTGCTTGTCCTGGGAGAGTGCAGGGCCCCCCTGGTCCAGGCCCCGGTGCTGGGTTGGTGTGTGGAGACCTCCGTGGACGCGCTGTGGCTGCGAGGCGGGGACCTGGGCCTGAGGTGGCTCCCAGTGTGCTGGGCCCTGCTGTGGCTGGCCCTGCTGCAGCCCCGGGTTTGAAGCGTGTGGGTGCTGTCTTGTTGGCTTGGGCAGTCAGCGAAGGTGGGGCTCTTCTGCGTGCGCTGCTGGGCCTCTGGGGCTGGGCACAGCCAGGCTCCTTCCAGGGACACCAAGTGCTGTGTGCTGTGGGGTACTGTGCGCCGAGCACCGGAGCCAGCGCCACCCCTCCCACCCCAGGGCTGGTGGTCGCCCTGCGGCAGGACAAGGGCAGCTCTCCCTGCTCCCTGGGGGCCGAGGGCTGCGTGGTCTGCAGCAGCGCCCTCCCTCTCTGCTCAAGTGTGTGCCATGTGTCCAGGCCCGGCTGACCGCTCCCTCTGTCCCTCATGCCTGCGGCTGCCCACTGTACTGGAAGGGGCCTCTCTTCTATGGAGCCCGGCGGGGAGCGCACAGGCTCAGTGTCCGTCCACAAGTTCGTGGCCATGTGGAGAAAGTGGAGTCCGGCCAGGGAGGGCACAGAGCGGGCAGGGTCCCTGGGTCCTCGTCCCCAGTAGCCATCCCCTGGAGCTGGGTTATTCACAGGTGCGCATCCGTGGCCCGGCCTCCTGTCACCCCAGCCTCCTCGCTCATCTGTACTCTGTCCACCCACCCCCCGCGTCAGGGCAGGAGGTGGCTCAGACCTCCTCTGTCCCCAGGATCCTCCAAAACTGCCACGACGAAGCCGCCAATTCGTGCACCTGCTCATGAACCCCGGCTGCACTACCTGGTGCAGGAAGACTTCGTCCCTTCTGCAGGTGAGCATCTCACCTGGAGGGACACTGTGTCCAGATGCACGCAGCCTGGCCCGCACCCTGTGCCGCCCCAGGACCCCCGCTGCAGTGCGCAGTGTGGACTGCGCATGTGGGTCCCGTGGGCTGTTTCCTGGGAGGGCAGGGGGCGGGGCTGTTCACCTGGGCTCCTCCCACACAGGCCTGGGCCCCGCCCCCTGCTGCCCCAGGAACCCCCAGCCGCAGTGTGCGCATGTGGGTCCCCTGGGCTGTTGTCCTGGGAGGGCAGGGGCGGGGCTGCTCACCTGGGCTCCTCCCACACAGGCCTGGGCCCCGCCCCCTGCTGCCCCAGAACCCCCAGCCGCAGTGTGGACTGCGCATGTGGGTCCCGTGGGCTGTTGTCCTGGGAGGGCAGGGGGCGGGGCTGCTCACCTGGGCTCCTCCCACACAGGCCTGGGCCCCGCCCTCTGCTGCCCCAGAACCCCCAGCCGCAGTGTGGGCTGCGCATGTGGGTCCCGTGGGCTGTTGTCCTGGGAGGGCAGGGGCGGGGCTGCTCACCTGGGCTCCTCCCACACAGGCCTGGGCCCCGCCCCCTGCTGCCCAGGAACCCCCAGCCGCAGTGTGCGCATGTGGGTCCCCTGGGCTGTTGTCCTGGGAGGGCAGGGGGCGGGGCTGCTCACCTGGGCTCCTCCCACACAGGGCCTGGGCCCGCCCCCTGCTGCCCCAGGAACCCCCTGCCGCAGTATGCGCATGTGGTCCCCTGGGCTGTTGTCCTGGGAGGGCAGGGGGCGGGGCTGCTCACCTGGGCTCCTCCCACACAGGCCTGGGCCCCGCCCCCTGCTGCCCCAGGAACCCCAGCTGCAGATCCTTCCATGTGGGTGGGGACTGCGCACTTGGACCTGGGGGGCCTGGGCCTGGGGGCAGGGGCAGGGTCAGCTGGTCCCCTGGGGCTCCTCGCCGCTGCGGGCCCTTCTCCTTGCTAGGCTGGCTCCCTGGGCGTGGCTGCCTGGCTCTTCTCACCCGTGGAGGGCGGGCACTGAGGGGCCTCGTGGGGAGTGGCTGAGCGATGGGGTCCACAGGTGGGCGTGCTGCCCCGCAGCCCTCGGGGTCTGAGAGGCGGTGCAAGGGTGCTTGGGTGGACCTGCAGCCTCTCCCACGGCCCTGGCGTGGCTCGGCCGAGTCTGGCAGGGCGACCCGCACCGCACTGGCTTGGGTGGCTCGGCCTTCATTCTGTCCCTCTGCGTGCAGGACGTGGTGAACACGCACCCTGGCCTGTCCTTCCTGAAGGAGGCGTCCGAGTTCCACTCCCGCTACATCACCACGGTGAGTCCCAGCGCCAGTGTTGGGACAGCACAGCTGCGGGGTGACCAGGCTCCTGCAGGCTTTCGGCCCGCCCCTGCTGCCACCGCCACCGCCACCGGCGTCGAGTCAGACAGACCAATCACGAGCTGGTGGGCCAGGCACCAGCGCTGCCACCCCTGAGGGACAGCACGTGGCCTCACGACACTGGAGCACCTGAATGCAGCGTCTGCTGGCCTTGGGCTTCTGGGTTGTGACAGTGCTCTTGTGTCCTGCGGGACTCAGGGACGTGGTGAGGGCGCCTGTCCCGGGGCCATGGGTGGCAGGGACATGTCTGCCCTCGGGGGTCGTGGGTGGGGCAGAGTAGACTCCTTGGAGCGCTGCCCTCCTTGCATCTGGTGGCCTCAGCTGACCCTGCTGCCCACTCGTGGGGCTGTGGGTCTGCACTGCCCGTGAGCAGAGGTGCCGGATTTCCAGAGCGGTCTGCGGCTCGGGGCGTGAGGTCTGGGGCAAGAGGCGTCCCAGCGCCAGGTGGGGGTGAGCAGGGGGGCGCACCTGCCATCAGCTGCGGGACACCGCTGCCCTGGGGCACAGCTAGCCCTGTCTGCAGGTCAGGCTGGCTGTGCCACGTGGGAGGGAGGTCACTGCCACCGCGTGTGCCTCCTCACGGTGCCGGGCTGTTCGTGGAAGTCTCCGCGCAGGTCCTCAACCCAGGCTCACCGGCACGGTCCCCAGCCTCTGTCATCCCTGTCCCGGCCCCCAGCTCACCTCTCCTGACCGTGAGCAGCTCAGAGGCAGCCCTGGGCCTGGGGAGCCCTCCTCATCCCTCCCTGCAGCCTGGGCAGGACTCCATCCCTGTCCAGCACAGGCCTGGCCCTGCCGTGTCCCCATGCCGGCAGGGCAGCCGAGCACAGCAAGCTCAGCCCTTATGCAGGGGGCCTGTGTGGTTTTGAAAGGCCCCGCCTGACTTGGGGGGCGGGCGCCCTCTGCTGGTGACTGGAGCCCTGCGCAGGCCGCTCCTGACCTGCCCGTGCTGTGCTGAGGGTCCTCCTCCTGCAGGTCATCCAGAGGATATTCTACACCGTCAACAGGTCCTGGACTGGGAGGATCACCTGCACGGAGCTCCGGAGGAGCACCTTCCTGCAGGTGCGCCAGGGGAGGTGGGCTCCTTCCATCTGCTGGAGGACCCGGGCGCGGGCCCGGCACAGAGTCTCCAGCATGGCCAGCCCGTCCTCGGCATGGCCTGACCTGTGTGCCTGCCCTGCGCCTTGGCCTCCCTCCAGACTTTCTACACTCACTCCTGAGGAAGCTGCCCTCTCTCTGAAGCCGCCTCTTCCTCAGAGCAGAGCCCGTCCCCTAGACACAAGAGGCTCCGGGCCCTTTTTCAGGAGCTCTACCAAGCCATTTCTCCATCTTCAGGAGGCCCCACCCACCCGCTGCTCCTCCTTCAGGAGGCCCCACCCACCCGCTGCTCCTCCTTCAGGAGGCCCCACCCACCCGCTGCTCCTTCTTCAGGAGGCCCCTCACACCCGCTGCTCCTTCTTCAGGAGGCCCCTCCCACCCGCTGCTCCTTCTTCGGGAGGCCCCTCCCACCCGCTGCTCCTTCTTCAGGAGGCCCCTCCCACCCGCTGCTCCTTCTTCAGAGGCCCCTCCCACTCACCCAACATCATCAGGAGGCCCCTCCCACTCACTCCTCCATCTTCAGCAGGCTCCTCCCACTCACTGCTGCATCTTCAGGAGGCCCCTCCCACCCACTCTCATCTTCAGGAGGCCCCTCCCACCCACTCTCATCTTCGGGAGGCCCCTCCCATTCACTGCTCCATTTTCAGGAGGCCCCTCCCACCTAGTACTCCATCTTCAGGTGGCCCCTCCCACCTAGTACTCCATCTTCAGGAGGTCCCTCCGACCCGTGCAGGCTCCTCCCACCCCTCAGGACCCCGCTCAGCCACTTCCTGGTCCTTTGCAGAACGTGGCGCTGCTGGAGGAGGAGGCGGACATCAACCAGCTGACGGAGTACTTCTCCTACGAGCACTTCTACGTCATCTACTGCAAGTTTTGGGAACTGGACACAGACCACGATCTCCTCATCGACGCGCAGGACCTGGCCCGACACAATGACCACGGTGAGCCTGGCTGCAGGACTCGGGGCAGGGCACTGTGCAGACCCAGGTGACACCGCACGCTGCTCGGGAGCCTGGCGTCCACCCTGGCCCTGCCCTCCTGGCCTCTCCCTGCCTGCGTGCTCCTTGCCTGCTGTCCACACCCAGGACACAGCCTCTGTCACTGAGGAGGTGTCGGGACACCGGGTCCCCTCCCTGTGTAGGAGGCCACGCTGCAGGGTGTGGGTGGAGCGGGGCACCCTCCGCCTTCCCCTGCCCTCACCGTCCTGTCCCCTTTCCCTCAAAGCCCTGTCCCCAGCCTGCTCAGGCGTCAGGGTCTCTGGTCCCTCCCAGTGCCCCAGCCCTTCACCCCTGTCCCTAGTGGCCATACCTCTGACCCAGCTCACTGGCCACGCGTCCTGCATCCTGGTCACTGCTCGGGCTGCCCCAGTCCCTGGTTGGTCTCCCAGGAACCTCAGGTCGGGGTTCCCAGGCCGCCGGCCTGCGTGCTGCCCCCACTGTGCCTCCCAGCTGCCCTCCTCGAGCTCTGTGGCTGCCCAGCCCAGGACACCTGCTCTCCAGTGGTCACCTACTCTCCTGCCCACCCTGTGGAGTCCTGCTCCGCAGGCGGACCCTGTCTGTCCAGGATAGAGTTTCACACAGGCGCTTGCTCACCCGGGGTCGCCTCCTCACCCAGGAGACGGTCCAGCAGGGGACGGACGCTGTCTCTGAGGCCCTGCCCTGTGGCTTCACGTCCCGCTGCCCTTGCTCCCTGAGGCTGCTGTCCCAGCTCCACAAGGGCCTGGGGACAGTGCCTCTCCCTGGGGCTGCCGCAGACCGTCACCAGGGCTGCTCCCCCTCCCAGAGATCAGAGCCCAGGGACACTGCTGACCCCAGGTGTGCAGGTCACCTCCCCTTCCTAGTGATCAGGTCCTAGGACACTGCTGACCCCAGGTGTGCAGGTCACCTCCCTTCCTAGTGATCAGGTCCTAGGACACTGCTGACCTCAGGTGTGCAGGTCACCTCCCCTTCCTAGTGATCAGGTCCTAGGACACTGCTGACCCCAGGTGTGCAGGTCACATCCCTTCCTAGTGATCAGGTCCTAGGACACTGCTGACCTCAGGTGTGCACACTCACCTCCCCTTCCTAGTGATCAGGTCCTAGGACACTGCTGACCCCAGGTGTGCAGGTCACCTCCCTTCCTAGTGATCAGGTCCTAGGACACTGCTGACCCCAGGTGTGCACACTCACCTCCCTTCCTAGTGATCAGGTCCTAGGACACTGCTGACCCCAGGTGTGCAGGTCACTTCCCCTTCCTAGTGATCAGGTCCTAGGACACTGCTGACCCCAGGTGTGCAGGTCACTTCCCCTTCCTAGTGATCAGGTCCTAGGACACTGCTGACCCCAGGTGTGCACACTCACCTCCCTTCCTAGTGATCAGATCCTAGGACACTGCTGACCCCAGGTGTGCAGGTCACCTCCCCTTCCTAGTGATCAGGTCCTAGGACACTGCTGACCCCAGGTGTGCAGGTCACCTCCCCTTCCTAGTGATCAGATCCTAGGACACTGCTGACCCCAGGTGTGCAGGTCACCTCCCCTTCCTAGTGATCAGGTCCTAGGACACTGCTGACCCCAGGTGTGCACACTCACCTCCCTTCCTAGTGATCAGGTCCTAGGACACTGCTGACCCCAGGTGTGCAGGTCACCTCCCTCCCTAGTGATCAGGTCCTAGGACACTGCTGACCCCAGGTGTGCACACTCACCTCCCCTTCCTAGTGATCAGGTCCTAGGACACTGCTGACCCCAGGTGTGCACACTCACCTCCCTCCCTAGTGATCAGGTCCTAGGACACTGCTGACCCCAGGTGTGCAGGTCACCTCCCCTTCCTAGTGATCAGGTCCTAGGACACTGCTGACCCAGGTGTGCAGGTCACCTCCCCTTCCTAGTGATCAGGTCCTAGGACACTGCTGACCCCAGGTGTGCAGGTCACCTCCCCTTCCTAGTGATCAGGTCCTAGGACACTGCTGACCCCAGGTGTGCACACTCACCTCCCTCCCTAGTGATCAGGTCCTAGGACACTGCTGACCCCAGGTGTGCAGGTCACCCCCCTTCCTAGTGATCAGGTCCTAGGACACTGCTGACCCCAGGTGTGCAGGTCACCTCCCCTTCCTAGTGATCAGGTCCTAGGACACTGCTGACCCCAGGTGTGCAGGTCACCTCCCCTTCCTAGTGATCAGGTCCTAGGACACTGCTGACCCCAGGTGTGCAGGTCACCTCCCCTTCCTAGTGATCAGGTCCTAGGACACTGCTGACCCCAGGTGTGCACACTCACCTCCCTACCTAGTGATCAGGTCCTAGGACACTGCTGACCCCAGGTGTGCAGGTCACCTCCCCTTCCTAGTGATCAGGTCCTAGGACACTGCTGACCCCAGGTGTGCAGGTCACCTCCCCTTCCTAGTGATCAGGTCCTAGGACACTGCTGACCCCAGGTGTGCACACTCACCTCCCCTTCCTAGTGATCAGGTCCTAGGACACTGCTGACCCCAGGTGTGCAGGTCACCTCCCCTTCCTAGTGATCAGATCCTAGGACACTGCTGACCCCAGGTGTGCACACTCACCTCCCCTTCCTAGTGATCAGGTCCTAGGACACTGCTGACCCCAGGTGTGCAGGTCACCTCCCCTTCCTAGTGATCAGGTCCTAGGACACTGCTGACCCCAGGTGTGCACACTCACCTGCCCTTCCTAGTGATCAGGTCCTAGGACACTGCTGACCCCAGGTGTGCACACTCACCTCCCCTTCCTAGTGATCAGGTCCTAGGACACTGCTGACCCCAGGTGTGCAGGTCACCTCCCTCCCTAGTGATCAGGTCCTAGGACACTGCTGACCTCAGGTGTGCAGGTCACCTCCCTTCCTAGTGATCAGGTCCTAGGACACTGCTGACCCCAGGTGTGCAGGTCACCTCCCTTCCTAGTGATCAGATCCTAGGACACTGCTGACCCCAGGTGTGCAGGTCACCTCCCTTCCTAGTGATCAGGTCCTAGGACACTGCTGACCCCAGGTGTGCAGGTCACCTCCCCTTCCTAGTGATCAGGTCCTAGGACACTGCTGACCCCAGGTGTGCAGGTCACCTCCCCTTCCTAGTGATCAGGTCCTAGGACACTGCTGACCCCAGGTGTGCAGGTCACCTCCCCTTCCTAGTGATCAGATCCTAGGACACTGCTGACCCCAGGTGTGCAGGTCACCTCCCCTTCCTAGTGATCAGGTCCTAGGACACTGCTGACCCCAGGTGTGCAGGTCACCTCCCCTTCCTAGTGATCAGGTCCTAGGACACTGCTGACCCCAGGTGTGCAGGTCACCTCCCCTTCCTAGTGATCAGGTCCTAGGACACTGCTGACCCCAGGTGTGCAGGTCACCTCCCCTTCCTAGTGATCAGGTCCTAGGACACTGCTGACCCCAGGTGTGCAGGTCACCTCCCCTTCCTAGTGATCAGGTCCTAGGACACTGCTGACCCCAGGTGTGCAGGTCACCTCCCCTTCCTAGTGATCAGGTCCTAGGACACTGATGACCTCAGGTGTGCAGGTCACCTCCCCTTCCTAGTGATCAGGTCCTAGGACACTGCTGACCCCAGGTGTGCAGGTCACCTCCCCTTCCTAGTGATCAGGTCCTAGGACACTGCTGACCCCAGGTGTGCAGGTCACCTCCCTTCCTAGTGATCAGGTCCTAGGACACTGCTGACCCCAGGTGTGCAGGTCACCCCCCTTCCTAGTGATCAGGTCCTAGGACACTGCTGACCCCAGGTGTGCAGGTCACCTCCCCTTCCTAGTGATCAGGTCCTAGGACACTGCTGACCTCAGGTGTGCAGGTCACCTCCCCTTCCTAGTGATCAGGTCCTAGGACACTGCTGACCCCAGGTGTGCACACTCACCTCCCTTCCTAGTGATCAGGTCCTAGGACACTGCTGACCCCAGGTGTGCAGGTCACCTCCCCTTCCTAGTGATCAGGTCCTAGGACACTGCTGACCCCAGGTGTGCAGGTCACCTCCCTTCCTAGTGATCAGGTCCTAGGACACTGCTGACCCCAGGTGTGCAGGTCACCCCCCTTCCTAGTGATCAGGTCCTAGGACACTGCTGACCCCAGGTGTGCAGGTCACCTCCCCTTCCTAGTGATCAGGTCCTAGGACACTGCTGACCTCAGGTGTGCAGGTCACCTCCCTTCCTAGTGATCAGGTCCTAGGACACTGCTGACCCCAGGTGTGCAGGTCACCCCCCTTCCTAGTGATCAGGTCCTAGGACACTGCTGACCCCAGGTGTGCAGGTCACCTCCCCTTCCTAGTGATCAGGTCCTAGGACACTGCTGACCCCAGGTGTGCAGGTCACCTCCCTTCCTAGTGATCAGGTCCTAGGACACTGCTGACCCCAGGTGTGCAGGTCACTTCCCCTTCCTAGTGATCAGGTCCTAGGACACTGCTGACCCCAGGTGTGCACACTCACCTCCCTTCCTAGTGATCAGGTCCTAGGACACTGCTGACCCCAGGTGTGCACACTCACCTCCCTCCCTAGTGATCAGGTCCTAGGACACTGCTGACCCCAGGTGGGCAGGTCAGCTCCCCTTCCTAGTGATCAGGTCCTAGGACACTGCTGATCCCAGGTGTGCACACTCACCCCCCTTCCTAGTGATCAGGTCCTAGGACACTGCTGACCCCAGGTGTGCAGGTCACCTCCCCTTCCTAGTGATCAGGTCCTAGGACACTGCTGACCCCAGGTGTGCAGGTCACCTCCCTTCCTAGTGATCAGGTCCTAGGACACTGCTGACCCCAGGTGTGCAGGTCACCTCCCCTTCCTAGTGATCAGGTCCTAGGACACTGCTGACCCCAGGTGTGCAGGTCACCTCCCTTCCTAGTGATCAGGTCCTAGGACACTGCTGACCCCAGGTGTGCAGGTCACCCCCCTCCCTAGTGATCAGGTCCTAGGACACTGCTGACCCCAGGTGTGCAGGTCACCTCCCTTCCTAGTGATCAGGTCCTAGGACACTGCTGACCCCAGGTGTGCAGGTCACCTCCCCTTCCTAGTGATCAGGTCCTAGGACACTGCTGACCCCAGGTGTGCAGGTCACCTCCCTTCCTAGTGATCAGATCCTAGGACACTGCTGACCTCAGGTGTGCACACTCACCTCCCTTCCTAGTGATCAGATCCTAGGACACTGCTGACCCCAGGTGTGCAGGTCACCTCCCTTCCTAGTGATCAGGTCCTAGGACACTGCTGACCCCAGGTGTGCAGGTCACCTCCCCTTCCTAGTGATCAGGTCCTAGGACACTGCTGACCCCAGGTGTGCAGGTCACCTCCCTTCCTAGTGATCAGGTCCTAGGACACTGCTGACCTCAGGTGTGCACACTCACCTCCCTTCCTAGTGATCAGATCCTAGGACACTGCTGACCCCAGGTGTGCACACTCACCTCCCTTCCTAGTGATCAGGTCCTAGGACACTGCTGACCTCAGGTGTGCACACTCACCTCCCTTCCTAGTGATCAGATCCTAGGACACTGCTGACCCCAGGTGTGCAGGTCACCTCCCCTTCCTAGTGATCAGGTCCTAGGACACTGCTGACCCCAGGTGTGCAGGTCACCTCCCTTCCTAGTGATCAGGTCCTAGGACACTGCCGACCCCAGGTGTGCAGGTCACCTCCCCTTCCTAGTGATCAGGTCCTAGGACACTGCTGACCCCAGGTGTGCAGGTCACCTCCCCTTCCTAGTGATCAGGTCCTAGGACACTGCTGACCTCAGGTGTGCACACTCACCTCCCCTTCCTAGTGATCAGGTCCTAGGACACTGCTGACCCCAGGTGTGCACACTCACCTCCCTTCCTAGTGATCAGGTCCTAGGACACTGCTGACCCTCAGGTGTGCACACTCACCTCCCTTCCTAGTGATCAGGTCCTAGGACACTGCTGACCCCAGGTGTGCAGGTCACCTCCCCTTCCTAGTGATCAGGTCCTAGGACACTGCTGACCCCAGGTGTGCAGGTCACCTCCCCTTCCTAGTGATCAGGTCCTAGGACACTGCCGACCCCAGGTGTGCAGGTCACCTCCCCTTCCTAGTGATCAGGTCCTAGGACACTGCTGACCCCAGGTGTGCAGGTCACCTCCCCTTCCTAGTGATCAGGTCCTAGGACACTGCTGACCCCAGGTGTGCAGGTCACCTCCCTTCCTAGTGATCAGGTCCTAGGACACTGCTGACCCCAGGTGTGCAGGTCACCTCCCCTTCCTAGTGATCAGATCCTAGGACACTGCTGACCCCAGGTGTGCAGGTCACCTCCCCTTCCTAGTGATCAGATCCTAGGACACTGCTGACCTCAGGTGTGCAGGTCACCTCCCCTTCCTAGTGATCAGATCCTAGGACACTGCTGACCCCAGGTGTGCAGGTCACCTCCCTTCCTAGTGATCAGGTCCTAGGACACTGCTGACCCCAGGTGTGCAGGTCACCTCCCCTTCCTAGTGATCAGATCCTAGGACACTGCTGACCCCAGGTGTGCAGGTCACCTCCCCTTCCTAGTGATCAGATCCTAGGGACACTGCTGACCCCAGGTGTGCAGGTCACCTCCCCTTCCTAGTGATCAGATCCTAGGACACTGCTGACCCCAGGTGTGCAGGTCACCTCCCCTTCCTAGTGATCAGATCCTAGGACACTGCTGACCTCAGGTGTGCAGGTCACCTCCCCTTCCTAGTGATCAGGTCCTAGGACACTGCTGACCCCAGGTGTGCAGGTCACCCCCCTCCCTAGTGATCAGATCCTAGGACACTGCTGACCCCAGGTGTGCAGGTCACCTCCCCTTCCTAGTGATCAGATCCTAGGACACTGCTGACCTCAGGTGTGCAGGTCACCTCCCTTCCTAGTGATCAGGTCCTAGGACACTGCTGACCCCAGGTGTGCACACTCACCTCCCCTTCCTAGTGATCAGGTCCTAGGACACTGCTGACCCCAGGTGTGCACACTCACCCCCCTTCCTAGTGATCAGGTCCTAGACACTGCTGACCCCAGGTGTGCAGGTCACCTCCCCTTCCTAGTGATCAGGTCCTAGGACACTGCTGACCCCAGGTGTGCAGGTCACCTCCCCTTCCTAGTGATCAGGTCCTAGGACACTGCTGACCCCAGGTGTGCAGGTCACCTCCCCTTCCTAGTGATCAGGTCCTAGGACACTGCTGACCCCAGGTGTGCACACTCACCTCCCTTCCTAGTGATCAGGTCCTAGGACACTGCTGACCCCAGGTGTGCAGGTCACCTCCCCTTCCTAGTGATCAGGTCCTAGGACACTGCTGACCCCAGGTGTGCAGGTCACCCCCCTCCCTAGTGATCAGGTCGTAGGACACTGCTGACCCCAGGTGTGCAGGTCACCTCCCCTTCCTAGTGATCAGATCCTAGGACACTGCTGACCTCAGGTGTGCAGGTCACCTCCCTTCCTAGTGATCAGGTCCTAGGACACTGCTGACCCCAGGTGTGCAGGTCACCTCCCTTCCTAGTGATCAGATCCTAGGACACTGCTGACCCCAGGTGTGCAGGTCACCTCCCTTCCTAGTGATCAGGTCCTAGGACACTGCTGACCCCAGGTGTGCAGGTCACCTCCCCTTCCTAGTGATCAGGTCCTAGGACACTGCTGACCCCAGGTGTGCACACTCACCTCCCTTCCTAGTGATCAGGTCCTAGGACACTGCTGACCCCAGGTGTGCAGGTCACCTCCCCTTCCTAGTGATCAGGTCCTAGGACACTGCTGACCCCAGGTGTGCAGGTCACCCCCCTCCCTAGTGATCAGGTCGTAGGACACTGCTGACCCCAGGTGTGCAGGTCACCTCCCCTTCCTAGTGATCAGATCCTAGACACTGCTGACCTCAGGTGTGCAGGTCACCTCCTTCCTAGTGATCAGGTCCTAGGACACTGCTGACCCCAGGTGTGCACACTCACCTCCCCTTCCTAGTGATCAGGTCCTAGGACACTGCTGACCCCAGGTGTGCACACTCACCCCCCTTCCTAGTGATCAGGTCTAGGACACTGCTGACCCCAGGTGTGCAGGTCACCTCCCCTTCCTAGTGATCAGGTCCTAGGACACTGCTGACCCCAGGTGTGCAGGTCACCTCCCCTTCCTAGTGATCAGGTCCTAGGACACTGCTGACCCCAGGTGTGCAGGTCACCTCCCCTTCCTAGTGATCAGATCCTAGGACACTGCTGACCCCAGGTGTGCAGGTCACCTCCCCTCCTAGTGATCAGGTCCTAGGACACTGCTGACCCCAGGTGTGCAGGTCACCCCCCCTTCTAGTGATCAGGTCCTAGGACACTGCTGACCCCAGGTGTGCAGGTCACCTCCCCTTCCTAGTGATCAGGTCCTAGGACACTGCTGACCCAGGTGTGCAGGTCACCTCCCCTTCCTAGTGATCAGGTCCTAGGACACTGCTGACCCCAGGTGTGCAGGTCACCTCCCTTCCTAGTGATCAGGTCCTAGGACACTGCCCCCTGACCCC
>NC_135326.1:11874604-11917984 GCF_048772815.1 Callospermophilus lateralis | reverse complement strand
TCCTAGTGATCAGGCTACTAGGAGCACTGCTGACCCCAGGTGTGCAGTGTCACCCCTCCTCCCTAGTGATCAGGTCGTAGACACTGCTGACCCAGGTGTGTCAGTCACCTCCCCTCCCTAGTGATCAGGTCCTAGACACTGCTGACCCCAGGTGTGCAGCACTCCCTTCCTAGTGATCAGGTCCTAGGACACTGCTGACCCAGGTGTGCAGTCACCTCCTCTAGTGATCAGGTCCTAGGACACTGCTGACCCCAGGTGTGCAGTCACCCCCCTTCCTAGTGATCAGGTCCTAGGACACTGCTGACCCCAGGTGTGCAGGTCACCTCCCCTTCCTAGTGATCAGGTCCTAGGACACTGCTGACCCCAGGTGTGCAGGTCACCTCCCCTTCCTAGTGATCAGGTCCTAGGACACTGCTGACCCCAGGTGTGCAGGTCACCCCCTTCCTAGTGATCAGGTCTAGGACACTGCTGACCCCAGGTGTGCAGGTCACCTCCCTTCCTAGTGATCAGGTCCTAGGACACTGCTGACCCAGGTGTGCAGGTCACCTCCCTTCCTAGTGATCAGGTCCTAGGACACTGCTGACCCCAGGTGTGCAGAGGTCACCTCCCCTTCCTAGTGATCAGTCCTAGGACACTGCTGACCCCAGGTGTGCAGGTCACCTCCCCTTCCTAGTGATCAGGTCCTAGGACACTGCTGACCCAGGTGTGCAGGTCACCTCCCCTTCCTAGTGATCAGGTCCTAGGACACTGCTGACCCCAGGTGTGCAGTCACCTCCCCTTCCTAGTGATCAGGTCCTAGGACACTGCTGACCCCAGGTGTGCAGGTCACCTCCCCTTCCTAGTGATCAGGTCCTAGGACACTGCTGACCCCAGGTGTGCAGGTCACCTCCCCTTCCTAGTGATCAGGTCCTAGGACACTGCTGACCCCAGGTGTGCAGGTCACCTCCCCTTCCTAGTGATCAGGTCCTAGGACACTGCTGACCCCAGGTGTGCAGGTCACCTCCCCTTCCTAGTGATCAGGTCCTAGGACACTGCTGACCCCAGGTGTGCAGGTCACCTCCCCTTCCTAGTGATCAGGTCCTAGGACACTGCTGACCCCAGGTGTGCAGGTCACCTCCTTCCTAGTGATCAGGTCCTAGGACACTGCTGACCCCAGGTGTGCAGGTCACCTCCCCTTCCTAGTGATCAGGTCCTAGGACACTGCTGACCCCAGGTGTGCAGGTCACCTCCCCTTCCTAGTGATCAGGTCCTAGGACACTGCTGACCCCAGGTGTGCAGGTCACCTCCCCTTCCTAGTGATCAGGTCCTAGGACACTGCTGACCCCAGGTGTGCAGGTCACCTCCCCTTCCTAGTGATCAGGCCCTTGGGGACACATGAAGCAGGGTGACGCTGTTGTCAGATTGCCAGGGCGTCCTCGGGACCCTGGTGACTGGGTGAGCTCCGTGGAGTGGACAGGCAGCAGGCAGTCAGAGGTGGCCCCTGCCCTGGTGGCCACGGGCCTGGCGCTCCCTGCCCGTCGTCCGTGCCTTCCTCGGCTGTGCCTGCCTGCGGGGGAGGGCACCAGCACCAGCTCTGCCCTCGGCGGCGAGGCCCCAGCTGCGTCGGGGCAGCTGCATGGGAGGCGTCCCCTCTGTGGCCTTCCCTCTCCCAAGACCACTAGCCTGCAGAGCACCTGTGGGCCGCGCCCGTCCCCGAGGCTCCCGGCCAAGGTCCCACTCTCAGGAGCAGCCAAAACTCCAGGCACAGGACGCAGACCCGTCCCCAGCTGAGCCCCCTCCAGGGCTCCAGGGGGCTCCTCCTGCCTCTCCAGCTCCTGGGCTCCAGCTGGCCCTGGGCTGGTGGCCCCTCACTGCATTCTCTGCCTCCGTCTCCACGGGGCTCCTCCTCTGGGCCTGTGTCCCCACCTGTCTCTTGGGAGGACACGGCCATTGCATGAGGCCCCTGACCCAGGAGGAGCCCACCTCAGGACCCTGCACTAATGACCCCTGCAGAGACCCTGTCCCCACACCAGGCCCCCTCCCAGGCACTGAGGCAGGACACGGGTCATCCTTGTCTCCACGCCGGGTGTTTGGTCAAGCAGGTGATTCTAGGGATGAGGGCAGACTTGGGGTCACTGTCCCGTTGATGGTGCCTGTTAGGGGTGAATTTTGTCCTTCCAAAACTCCTAGGTAGCAGCCCTGACCCAGGACCTCAGAAGGGGCTGTGTGGGGTGCAGTGAGGTCCCCAGGGCGGCCCTGACCCAGCAGGACTGGGGTCCTCGTAGAGGACGAGAGGAGGACACAGACGCACACAGAGGACGGCCCCGGGAGGACACAGGGAGAAGACGGCGGCTGCAAGCCCAGGGGAGAGGCCTCGGAGGAGCCCGCCCTGCCCACCCTGGACCTCAGGGCTTCCGGCCTGCAGGACTGGGCGGTTCCCCGGCGTGTGGTCGTCTCTTGGAGCTGGGCACTCGGGACGGCTTCACTTGAGCTGTTCTCTGAAGGGTTTTGCTTCCTTATCACGGCGCATGGGCTCGATGGGCAGCGACGGTGACCGGGCTGCGCTCGAGGACAGCGCGGGAAGCACAGGCTGCGGCCGGTGCCGGTGTCGGCCTGGGAGAACCTGCGCCCCGCTGCTGGAGACCCGCGCTGTGCTCACGGCCCGCTCTTCCCTTGCAGCCATTTCCTCCAAGATGATTGACAGGATCTTCTCGGGCGCCGTGACCAGGTAGGTGGCCCTCCGCTCCCCGCCCTCCCAGAGTGGGTGACTGCCGGGAGCGGGTGCGAGTCCTCTGCGCCCTTCCTGATGTGGCCCTCCGTTCCCGTGGGGCGGGTGACCCCGTCATGCAGTCAGAGAGGGGAGCCGCCTGTCGGGCCGGGTCCTGGCCGAGGGCTGGCTCAGGCACCCGTGTGTTGTCCACCGCTGACACCGTGTCTCAGCCCGCCGCAGGCTGCTGAGCCCGCTGCCCTGCTGAGCCCGCTGCCCTGCAGATGCTCCCCTGCAGCCTGCTCCTGTGCGCAGGGGGAGCGGGCGGCACGCAGCACCTCTCCTAGGGCTGGAGGACCCCGCATGTCCCACCCCCAAGTCCCCCACACGCCCTTCCTTCCCCAGTCCTCCACTGCTTCCTTCTCCCGGCCGCCCTCCCTCCTCCCTCCTCTGCCCTCCCTCCTCCCTCCTCGGCCCTCCCTCCTCCCTCCTCGGCCCCTCCCTCCTTGGCCCCTCCCTCCTCTCTCCTCAGCCCCTCCCTCCTCTCTCCTCGGCCCCTCCCTCCTCCACCCCTCCCTCCTCCACCCCTCCCTCCTCCACCCCTCCCTCCTCTCTCCTCGGCTCCTCTCTCCTCCGCCCCTCCCTCCTCCGCCCCTCCCTCCTCTCTCCTCGGCCCCTCCCTCCTCCGCCCCTCCCTCCTCTCTCCTCGGCCCCTCCCTCCTCCCTCCTCGGCCCCTCCCTCCTCCCTCCTCGGCCCTCCCTCCTCTCTCCTCGGCCCCTCCCTCCTCTCTCCTCGGCCCCTCCCTCCTCTCTCCTCGGCCCCTCCCTCCTCCTCCCCTCCCTCCTCCGCCCCTCCCTCCTCTCTCCTCGGCCCTCCCGCCTCCTCCCCTCCCTCCTCCGCCCCTCCCTCCTCTCTCTTCGGCCCCTCCCTCCTCGTCCCCTCCCTCCTCCCTCCTCCGCCCCTCCCTCCTCTCTCCTCGGCCCCTCCCTCCTCGGCCCCCCTCCTCCACCCCTCCCTCCTCTCTCCTCGGCCCCTCCCTCCTCCCTCCTTGGCCCCTCCCTCCTCTCTCCTCGGCCCCTCCCTCCTCCTCCCCTCCCTCCTCCGCCCCTCCTCTCTCCTCCGCCCCTCCCTCCTCCGCCCCTCCCTCCTCTCTCCTCGGCCCCGCCCTCCTCTCTCCTCAGCCCCTCCCTCCTCCACCCCTCCCGCCTCCATTCCTCCCGCCTCCATTCCTCCTTCCTCCACCCCTCCCTCCTCCACCCCTCCCTCCTCCCTCCTCCACCCCTCCTTCCCTGACACCACCCTGTCTTCCCTCCTGGACGCAGAGGTAGAAAAGTCCAGAAGGAAGGGAAGATCAGCTACGCTGACTTTGTCTGGTTTCTCATCTCTGAGGAAGACAAGAAGACCCCAACAAGGTAGGAGCTCGGGTTCCCTCGGAGGCGCATGCGGGGGCCCCCACCCCGCCCCCTTCCCTGCCATCTGCTCCTGTAGGCCCCAGGTCAGCCTGTGCAGGGTGGGCGTGTCCCGTCCAGGTCGACCTGTGAGGGTGGGAGTGTCCCCGTCCAGGTCTGCCTGTGCAGGGTGGGCGTGTCCCCGTCCTAGTCCGCCTGTGCAGGGTGGGTGTGTCCCGTCCAGGTCCGCCTGTGCAGGGTGGGCGTGTCCCGTCCAGGTCGACCTGTGAGGGTGGGAGTGTCCCCGTCCAGGTCCGCCTGTGCAGGGTGGGCGTGTCCCCGTCCTGGTCCGCCTGTGCAGGGTGGGCGTGTCCCGTCCAGGTCAGCCTGTGCAGGGTGGGCGTGTCCCGTCCTGGTCGGCCTGTGCAGGGTGGGCGTGTCCCGTCCTGGTCAGCCTGTGCAGGGTGGGCGTGTCCCCGTCCAGGTCAGCCTGTGCACGGTGGGCGTGTCCCCGTCCAGGTCGGCCTGTGCAGGGTGGGTGTGTCCCCGTCCAGGTCCGCCTGTGCAGGGTGGGCGTGTCCCCGTCCAGGTCGGCCTGTGCAGGGTGGGCGTGTCCCCGTCCAGGTCGGCCTGTGCAAGGTGGGCGTGTCCCCGTCCAGGTCGGCCTGTGCACGGTGGGCGTGTCCCCGTCCAGGTCGGCCTGTGCAGGGTGGGAGTGTCCCCGTCCAGGTCCGCCTGTGCAGGGTGGGCGTGTCCCCGTCCAGGTCGGCCTGTGCAGGGTGGGCGTGTCCCCGTCCAGGTCGGCCTGTGCAGGGTGGGCGTGTCCCGTCCTGGTCGGCCTGTGCAGGGTGGGCGTGTCCCGTCCTGGTCCGCCTGTGCAGGGTGGGCGTGTCCCGTCCTGGTCAGCCTGTGCAGGGTGGGCGTGTCCCTTCCAGGTCGGCCTGTGCAGGGTGGGCGTGTCCCGTCCATGTCTGCCTGTGCAGGGTGGGCGTGTCCCGTCCTGGTCCGCCTGTGCAGGGTGGGCGTGTCCCCGTCCAGGTCGGCCTGTGCAGGGTGGGCGTGTCCCGTCCAGGTCGGCCTGTGCAGGGTGGGCGTGTCCCCGTCCAGGTCGGCCTGTGCAGGGTGGGCGTGTCCCGTCCTGGTCAGCCTGTGCAGGGTGGGCGTGTCCCGACCAGGTCGGCCTGTGCAGGGTGGGCGTGTCCCCTCCTGGTTGGCCTGTGCAGGGTGGGCGTGTCCCGTTCTGGTTACCCTGTGCAGGGGTGGGAGTATCCCGTTCTGGTTAGCCTGTGCAGGGTGGGCGTGTCCCCGTCCTGGTCAGCCTGGGCCTGGGTGGGCGTGTCCCTGGCAGCCCAGCTGACGGCCCCCCAACACTAGCATCGAGTACTGGTTCCGGTGCATGGACCTGGATGGGGACGGGGTGCTGTCCATGTTTGAGCTGGAGTACTTCTACGAGGAGCAGTGCCGCAGGCTGGACAGCATGGCCATCGAGGCCCTGCCCTTCGAGGACTGCCTGTGCCAGATGCTAGACCTGGTCAAGCCGCAGAGCGAAGGTGAGGCGTGTGGGGCGACCCCGGGAGGGACAGGGAGCAGACCCAGGGCAGGGACAGTAGGAGAGCCTGCAAGGAGACCCCCAAGTGGGCTGCCCATTGCCAGGGGCCAGCACGGGGCCCCCATCTGCAGCACGGGTGGACACCGAGGAGGCCACGGGAAGGCCCATCCTGTGGACTTGGGGCCAGGTCCTCACTGAGGGTGTCCCAGGGGCAGCACGTGCCATCGCTGGGGATGGGCGCTGGAGTGCAGGGCTCAGCCCGGTGTGGACACCACCAGGTCCACTGTCCCGCCCAGCTGTCCCAGCCCTGTCATCTCCCCGTCCTCCGAGGTCACAGGGCAGGAGGGCTGGCCTCACACCAGGCCTGGAGAGGAGGGGTCCTGCACCCTAGAGAGAGGAGGGGTCCTGCACCCTAGAGAGAGGAGGACCCTGCACCCTAGAGAGAGGAGGGGCTCCCCGCACCTCAGAGAGAGGAGGGGCCCTGCACCCTAGAGAGAGGAGGATCCTGCACCCTAGAGAGAGGAGGTCCCTGCACCCTAGAGAGAGGAGGGGTCCCTGCACCCTAGAGAGAGGAGGGGTCCCTGCACCCTAGAGAGAGGAGGGCCCTGCACCCTAGAGAGAGGAGGTCCCTGCACCCTAGAGAGAGGAGGGCCCTGCACCCTAGAGAGAGGAGGGCCCTGCACCCTAGAGAGAGGAGGGCCCTGCACCCTAGAGAGAGGAGGGCCCTGCACCCTAGAGAGAGGAGGGGCCTTGCACCCTAGAGAGAGGAGGGGCCCTGCACCCTAGAGAGAGGAGGGGTCCCTGCACCCTAGAGAGAGGAGGGGCCCTGCACCCTAGAGAGAGGAGGGGCCCTGCACCCTAGAGAGAGGAGGGGTCCTGCACCCTAGAGAGAGGAGGGGTCCTGCACCCTAGAGAGAGGAGGGGCCCTGCACCCTAGAGAGAGGAGGACCCTGCACCCTAGAGAGAGGAGGACCCTGCACCCTAGAGAGAGGAGGGGCCCTGCACCCTAGAGAGAGGAGGGGCCCTGCACCCTAGAGAGAGGAGGGGTCCTGCACCCTAGAGAGAGGAGGGGCCCTGCACCCTAGAGAGAGGAGGACCCTGCACCCTAGAGAGAGGAGGGGCCCTGCACCCTAGAGAGAGGAGGGGTCCTGCACCCTAGAGAGAGGAGGGGTCCTGCACCCTAGAGAGAGGAGGACCCTGCACCCTAGAGAGAGGAGGGGCCCTGCACCCTAGAGAGAGGAGGGGTCCTGCACCCTAGAGAGAGGAGGGGTCCTGCACCCTAGAGAGAGGAGGGGCCCTGCACCCTAGAGAGAGGAGGGGTCCTGCACCCTAGAGAGAGGAGGGGCCCTGCACCCTAGAGAGAGGAGGACCCTGCACCCTAGAGAGAGGAGGGGCCCTGCACCCTAGAGAGAGGAGGGGTCCTGCACCCTAGAGAGAGGAGGGGTCCTGCACCCTAGAGAGAGGAGGGGCCCTGCAACCTAGAGAGAGGAGGGGTCCCTGCACCCTAGAGAGAGGAGGGGCCCTGCACCCTAGAGAGAGGAGGACCCTGCACCCTAGAGAGAGGAGGGGTCCCTGCACCCTAGAGAGAGGAGGGGCCCTGCACCCTAGAGAGAGGAGGACCCTGCACCCTAGAGAGAGGAGGTCCCTGCACCCTAGAGAGAGGAGGGGTCCCTGCACCCTAGAGAGAGGAGGTCCCTGCACCCTAGAGAGAGGAGGGGCCCTGCACCCTAGAGAGAGGAGGGGCCCTGCAACCTAGAGAGAGGAGGACCCTGCACCCTAGAGAGAGGAGGACCCTGCACCCTAGAGAGAGGAGGACCCTGCACCCTAGAGAGAGGAGGGGCCCTGCACCCTAGAGAGAGGAGGGGCCCTGCACCCTAGAGAGAGGAGGACCCTGCACCCTAGAGAGAGGAGGGGTCCCTGCACCCTAGAGAGAGGAGGGGCCCTGCACCCTAGAGAGAGGAGGTCCCTGCACCCTAGAGAGAGGAGGGGCCCTGCACCCTAGAGAGAGGAGGTCCCTGCACCCTAGAGAGAGGAGGGGCCCTGCACCCTAGAGAGAGGAGGGCCCTGCACCCTAGAGAGAGGAGGGGTCCCTGCACCCTAGAGAGAGGAGGTGTCTCTGCACCCTAGAGAGAGGAGGGGCCCTGCACCCTAGAGAGAGGAGGGGCCCTGCAACCTAGAGAGAGGAGGGGTCCCTGCACCCTAGAGAGAGGAGGTGTCTCTGCACCCTAGAGAGAGGAGGGGCCCTGCACCCTAGAGAGAGGAGGGGCCCTGCAACCTAGAGAGAGGAGGTGTCTCTGCACCCTAGAGAGAGGAGGGGCCCTGCACCCTAGAGAGAGGAGGGCCCTGCACCCTAGAGAGAGGAGGGGCCCTGCACCCTAGAGAGAGGAGGTCCCTGCACCCTAGAGAGAGGAGGGGCCCTGCACCCTAGAGAGAGGAGGTGTCTCTGCACCCTAGAGAGAGGAGGGGCCCTGCACCCTAGAGAGAGGAGGGGCCCTGCACCCTAGAGAGAGGAGGGGTCCCTGCACCCTAGAGAGAGGAGGACCCTGCACCCTAGAGAGAGGAGGACCCTGCACCCTAGAGAGAGGAGGGGTCCCTGCACCCTAGAGAGAGGAGGGGCCCTGCACCCTAGAGAGAGGAGGGGCCCTGCACCCTAGAGAGAGGAGGTCCCTGCACCCTAGAGAGAGGAGGACCCTGCACCCTAGAGAGAGGAGGGTCCCTGCACCTAGAGAGAGGAGGGGTCCCTGCACCCTAGAGAGAGGAGGGGTCCCTGCAACCTAGAGAGAGGAGGGGCCCTGCAACCTAGAGAGAGGAGGACCCTGCACCCTAGAGAGAGGAGGACCCTGCACCCTAGAGAGAGGAGGACCCTGCACCCTAGAGAGAGGAGGACCCTGCACCCTAGAGAGAGGAGGACCCTGCACCCTAGAGAGAGGAGGACCCTGCACCCTAGAGAGAGGAGGTCCCTGCACCCTAGAGAGAGGAGGGGTCCTGCACCCTAGAGAGAGGAGGACCCTGCACCCTAGAGAGAGGAGGGGTCCTGCACCCTAGAGAGAGGAGGGGCCCTGCACCCTAGAGAGAGGAGGACCCTGCACCCTAGAGAGAGGAGGACCCTGCACCCTAGAGAGAGGAGGTCCCTGCACCCTAGAGAGAGGAGGTCCCTGCACCCTAGAGAGAGGAGGGGCCCTGCACCCTAGAGAGAGGAGGTCCCTGCACCCTAGAGAGAGGAGGACCCTGCACCCTAGAGAGAGGAGGACCCTGCACCCTAGAGAGAGGAGGACCCTGCACCCTAGAGAGAGGAGGACCCTGCACCCTAGAGAGAGGAGGTCCCTGCACCCTAGAGAGAGGAGGGGTCCTGCACCCTAGAGAGAGGAGGAGCCCTGCACCCTAGAGAGAGGAGGAGCCCTGCACCCTAGAGAGAGGAGGACCCTGCACCCTAGAGAGAGGAGGGGCCCTGCACCCTAGAGAGAGGAGGGGTCCTGCACCCTAGAGAGAGGAGGGGTCCTGCACCCTAGAGAGAGGAGGGGCCCTGCACCCTAGAGAGAGGAGGACCCTGCACCCTAGAGAGAGGAGGGGTCCTGCACCCTAGAGAGAGGAGGGGTCCTGCACCCTAGAGAGAGGAGGGGCCCTGCACCCTAGAGAGAGGAGGGGCCCTGCACCCTAGAGAGAGGAGGACCCTGCACCCTAGAGAGAGGAGGGGCCCTGCACCCTAGAGAGAGGAGGACCCTGCACCCTAGAGAGAGGAGGGGTCCTGCACCCTAGAGAGAGGAGGGGCCCTGCACCCTAGAGAGAGGAGGGGCCCTGCACCCTAGAGAGAGGAGGGGCCCTGCACCCTAGAGAGAGGAGGGGCCCTGCACCCTAGAGAGAGGAGGGGCCCTGCACCCTAGAGAGAGGAGGGGCCCTGCACCCTAGAGAGAGGAGGGGCCCTGCACCCTAGAGAGAGGAGGGGCCCTGCACCCTAGAGAGAGGAGGGGCCCTGCACCCTAGAGAGAGGAGGGGTCCTGCACCCTAGAGAGAGGAGGGGTCCTGCACCCTAGAGAGAGGAGGGACCCTGCACCCTAGAGAGAGGAGGACCCTGCACCCTAGAGAGAGGAGGACCCTGCACCCTAGAGAGAGGAGGTCCCTGCACCCTAGAGAGAGGAGGACCCTGCACCCTAGAGAGAGGAGGGGTCCTGCACCACCCAAGGTTCTGTCCCCTGGGCACTCAGGGTAGCAGGGCTGCTGGCCCAGGGCCTCAGGGGCTCAGCTGGCTGGGCTGCGTGAGCCAGTCCTCTGGCTGCACCTGGGGCACAAGCACCCCCCCCCCCCCGCCCTCAGCCCCCGCGCCCTCAGCCCCCCGCGCCCTCAGCCCCCCGCGCCCTCAGCCCCCGCGCCCTCAGCCCCCGGCCTGGCTCCAGAGGCCCTGCCTCGCCCTGTCCCTCTGTCCGCAGGCAGGATCACGCTGCGCGACCTCAAGGAGTGCAAGCTGGCCCACGTCTTCTTCGACACCTTCTTCAACATCGAGAAGTACCTGGACCAGGAGCAGAAAGAGCAGGCCTCCCTGCTGCGGGTGAGTGGGTGCGCGGCCGCCCGCCCCCCGGTGCCCTGACCGCGGGCAGCCGCGGCCTCCCGACCCCCACCTCCTTCTCCCCCGCAGGAGGGCGAGAGCGAGGGCCCCGAGCTGTCCGACTGGGAGAGGTTCGCCGCCGAGGAGTACGACATCCTGGTGGCCGAGGAGGCCGCCGGGGAGCCCTGGGACGACGGGTGAGCGCCCCCGCGGGCGGAGTGGGAGGGCAGGGCCCGGCCTCCTGTGTGGTGGGACGCTGGTGCTGACCTCCGAGCCGGACCCTGATGCCGGGGCGCACCTGGGGAGCCCTGACGTCTGCTGCCCTGGTCACCTCTGACATCAGCCGACGTCTCTCCTGTCACCAGGCCGCACCCGGGAGCGGGCACACCCACCTGCGGCCGGGGCCTTGGTGAATCCGGCTGTGCGTGTTGGCAGGGGACTGGACGGGAGGCCGAGTCCAGTGTGGCCGGCGGGCCCTCTCCCTGGGCTGCCGCGGGCAGGGTTGACAGGTCAGAGGGCACGGCTGTCTCCACCCGGGCCCAGTCCACGGTCTGCTCGCCCCAGGTCTGGGGGACTGGCCTCCTGCCCGTCCTGGGCCCAGCTGGGCCTTGGCATTGGCGCTCCTGAGGCCCGAGGCGCGAGGCTCTCGCATACCCCGTTGGGGGCACGGCGGCGCTCTGGGCAGGGCAGGCCCAGGCCACTCTGCCAGCAGCATGGGCTGCCCCGGTGCCCACTGCAGCCTGAGGCTCCGCCGGAGGTCCCCTGGCGCAAGGGTCCCTGGGCCTGGCTCAGCCCCTCAGTGTGTGGGAGACCCCAAGGCCCGGCCTCCTGGCTGTCCAGGGCCATCTGTGGAGTCCAAGTCCCTGGGGCCACCTGGCTGGGCTCCAGGGGCACCAAGTGGCACCCGGATGAGGCACCAGCGCGGTGGGGAGCTGCCCCCCAGGAGTCTGCCCGTCCCCATTGTGTCTTGGCTTGTGCCTCCCCGGTCACTCCTGACACGCAGGACGCAGTGGCCCCACACGCTCACGCCGGCTGGTCTTTAGTTCAGGGATCTTCTCACAACCCTGGGGGCTGCCTCCCTGGTGTCCCCTGGCTCCCGCTGCAGAGACCCCCTCCATTCCTGGGCTGGACGCTGGGGTCCTGTCTCTGGACGATGATCGCTGGACATCCTTGAGCCAGCGAATCTCATCCTGGCAGGTCCAGTGCTGGTGTCCAGCCTGCGTCCTCCACCCTCAGGAGCGCTCCTGAGACCGGCCCTGTGAACCGCAGGCCCAGTCCTGTCCTGTCGGCCCTCTGCTTCCCGGGCTGTGTCCCCATGTCCCCCAGGTCACTGACCCCTCGGGTCCCTGCTCCCAGTACTTCCCTGTCCCTTCCCTTTGTGGAGCAGCTGTGGCCAGTGACACGTCCTGTGTGTCCTGCCACCCTCCCTCCTGACGCAGCCGGTGCCCACCAGCAGGTGCCTGTGCTCGGCTGCTGCCTCCTGGCTGTGGGAGTGCGGGTCAGCAGCCTCCGGCCCCCTGTGCTGACCCGGGTCACCCCCCTTTCTGGAAACCGTCTGGCTACCTGGGGTCCTCTCTTCAGCTCGCAGGGACTGACCGGCTGACAAGCCCACCTGGGCCCTGGCAGTCGCCCTGCAGGGAACAGCCGCCTTAGGCTTTGGGGAGACCCGAGGCCACCAGTTCCCACCCTGGGGAGCTCCTGGGCCGAGGCCCCGGGGCGGGGGCGGGGGCGGGGGCGGGGGCGGGGGCGGGGGCGGGCTGGACCTCCCCGGCTCAGAGCCCTGCCCGCTCCCCTTGGGAGCCTTGTGCTGACCCGCAACCCGCGGTCTCCAGCGAGTGCGGCCCTGAGGGGGAGAGGGCTCCCGCCCGCGGTCCTCACCGGCCGCTCCTTGCAGGTACGAGGGGCAGCTCAGCCCTGTGGACCAGAAGCTGAGCGCGCTGCGGTCCCCGCTGGCCCAGAGGCCCTTCTTCGAGGCGCCCACCCCACTGGGCGACGTCGACCTGTACGGGTTCGCGTGTGGCGACGACGACCTGCAGCCCTTGTGAGGCCCTCGCGGCCGTCCCCAGCGGCCGTTTTGCTGACTGTCCTCTTGTGGACACGAGTGGTTTGTACGAGTGATGATGTTTATTTATTCACCGCGGAGGTCATCGAGGGTCGTCGACGGCGCGCACGTCCCCGGCGCCCGAGGGGCTGACGCTGTCCGAGAAGAGGCCGCCGGCCGCGGACGCTTGCCAGGGTCAGCCGCGGGTCGCCCGGGTGCGCACCCTGGACGGCGCCCCTTCCCCGCGCCCTGACGCCGCCCGCGCGCTGAGCGCCCTCCCGCAGCGTGTGGGCCGCGAACATTCCGCGCTCCGGGGTGCGGTCCTGCGCACGGGCGTGCGGAGACGGTTCCCCGCTGTGCAGCTTGCCGCCCGCGGCCCGTTTGTATTTTTGAATAAAGAGTTTAAGGATTTTCAGCCCCTGCTGGGTGTGTTCCGCCGCCCAGCCAGTGGCACCCAGGACTGTGGCCAGACCCTCCATGCCCAGCTGGCCTGCGCCCGAGGAGTCCACTCCAGGCCGCGGCCACAGCCTCTGCACCTGGGCAGCTGTGGAGGCCACTCGTGTTCTCACGGGTGGACTGGGCGGTTCGGCCAGAAGACCCCCAGACGCAGGCTGGGGACACGCCCAGGGAGGGATGGACCTGACCGGACATCAGGTTGATGTAAGGGGTGGAGGGCTCCCTGGGAACCCCCCGGGGACACGGAATCCTGAGGAGCCAGTGCCCCCAGCCCCAGGCCAGGGTGTTCAAGGGAGAGGGTCTGGCCGTCCACAGGGAGCCGGCAGGAGGGCAGTGACCCGCTGCAGGTGCCTCCGCAGGGCCCCCACCCCTGCTCCTGAGGTCCCTGTGTCCAGCTGGGAGCCAAACCCAGGGGTCTTGACCTGGGAGGCCTGTACCTGTGCCCAAGTGTCACCACCCCTGGCCTCAGAGGGAGCCTGTGCCACCCCTGGGCTTGAGGCAGGGACGCCAAGGAGAGCCGGCACCAGGGCCGAGGCAGGAGATGGCGGAGACCCCCATGTCCCCCAAGCCCCACCTGCGATGTCCCTGGGAACCCCTCCTCGTGTTCCGGTCCCCCCCGACGTCGCCTGCACCTCTGGTCAGTACTGTTCCCCTCTGACGTCCTGGCTCCCCGCCCTGGCCTCCAGAAGCCCAAACCTGGACTCCAGATGAGACGGGTACCATGTCACTGTCCACGACCATGACGGCTGTGTCCTCAGAGGACAGGAAGCCAGAGCCTGCGTGGCTGGGTGGGCAGGGTCCTCCATGCCCCATGCCCAGGGCCACCGACCCAGACTCCTGGCGCAGCACCCAGAGGGGCACACCTGCCGGAGCTCAGCAGCCCGGGTGACAGCAGCAGGGAGTGTCCAGGTGCCCTCCTGTGATGGACAGCACCATCCCGGGAGCCCCCAGTGTCCTGGCCATGTCTGCCAGCTGGCTGCAGCAGGAACTTCCTGGTCCCCAGGACTGCGTGCCCAGTACTGCAGCCTGCAGCGGACTCAGGTTCGGGGATCCAGTGCCGCCCAGTGCCTCTGTCACCCGGGAGTCCCTCCCCAGCAGTGGGCAGAGGGGCAGCTTCACGTGCAGACCCCCCCGGCCTCCGGGGGACAGGCTGCCTGGTGGCCCAGTACACAGCCTCACCCACACCACCCTGCAGAGGTCAGAGCCCAACCCCTGGGCATCACTCAGGGTCCATCCAGCCCGAGGTCACCAGTGTCCTTTGTAACAGCCGACTCAGGACGACGCGGCGCTGTCCCTAAGTGGGGCACTCCTCCCGAGGGCAGACCTTCAGTCTTGTAGAGATGGCTGCAGCCTGGTGAAGCCCATCAGCCAACAGCTGACCCATACTCTGCTGCCCACTTGGACTTGCCCCTGGCTGTCCTGCCTTGGAATTTACCAGACAACAGACAGGACTCCAGATCCCAGGGGAGCCCTTACTGCAGGGGCTGAGAGGGGGCGTGAGTGTGGGAGATGGGGCGCCCCCGCCTCGGGCTGGGATCACACGCCTGTGCCGTGGCGTCCGGCAGGACGGAGTGCTTAAGGCCCCTGGTGCAGGCGTCCGGCGGCTCAGGATCACTTTCTGGACGCCCCCCGCTCTGGAAACCAACGACGGTGGCTTCAAGACCTGAAGCGAGGCTGTCGGTGGGGATCACGGCTCGGAATGAAGTGACGACCAAGGCCTCCCGCCAGGGGGCGCTCAGGTCCCCGCCTGCTCCGCCCTCCGCTCAGAACCCAGCTCCTGGGCGGCCCGCAGCTCCGGCTCCTGCGCTGGTTCCTTGAAGCCCTCGCCACGGGGCGCAGGGCACCAGGAACCAGCGGCTAGAGGACACCGAGCGCGCGACATCTGTGTGCGAGGGACTCGGCCGGGAGCCCCGAGGCACCCCAGGTTCCCAGCGACGCCCCACACCCTTCCCGGGTGGGTTTCCAAGCCTCGAGACCACGTCTCCGCCCTTCGGCTCTCCACCTGCTCCTTGGTTCTCTGCGGCGACAGCCAACACGGGATGACCCAGAAGCCCAACCCCGGGTATTAAGAGGGGACTTGGGTCTGAAGGACTGTGACAGCTCGGAACTGGGGGCCAGTGCGGACTGACACCCGCTCTTTTCAGGGAGTCAGTGGGGACGACCAGTGGGCACAGGAGCGTTCCACAGGCACCGCCCGCTCCCGGGCCAGCCCCATCCTGGTACCCAGCTCCCACGCCCCGGGAGGCGGGTGACCACTCCCAGAGCCGCGGTGCTTTCCGCGGAGGGTTAAGGCGCCTTTCAGCTGCAACTGCTGGACGGGAGGGAGGAGGAAAGAGGGGCCGCAGCGGCGAATTCCAACACCTGGGCCCTGGACAGCTGGCTCCCACGGCCTGGTGGGGAGGGCGGTTCCTCTGGGGCCAGGTGGCCTTCGGTGTTTCCTAAATTCCAACTCCGTGGCCAGGTATCCCCTCTGGCTGGACGGATCTCCCAACTCAAATCCCGGGCCTTTAGGGCTGGACTCTGCCCCCACCCCCACCCCCACCCCAGGCCGGACTTGAGGCCCTGAAGACGCCGCTGGGACCCCGGGGCGGGCCTGGAGCCTCCAGCCGACCTCGGGACCCCGGGGAGGGACAGGAGCCCCCAGTGGGCCTCCTGACGCCCGGGGAGGGACTCGAGCCCCCATCGCGGACCGCGGCGCAGAGCGCTGGGTAGCCGACCGCGCAGGCAGAGCTGGGCCGGGAGCGAACTCGGCTCTAACTGGCCCGCGCTCCGCTCGCCGCCCGCCCATCACGGGCACGTGATGCAGCGCGGCCAACAGGCAGCCCGTCAGAGAGCGACCCGACGCGCGGCTCGGCCCCGGTCCCCGCCCCTCCGCGGACGGCGCGGACGCGGGATGTGGGCCCTGCGGGCCGCCGTCCGCCCGGGGCTGCGACTCTTCCGTGGAGGCCGCGGCCGCCTGGTTTCCAGGGCCGCGCCGCCGCCGCCCTGCCCCGTGCGCGCGCTCGCCGCCACCGGCCGTTATGGCCCGGGGGACCGGGAGGGGCCGGGGAGCGCAGAGCGGAGTAAAGCGAATGGTCGGACCACACGCGCCGGAGAGGATGAGGAAGAGCCCGAAGACGAGGGGGAGGAGGAGGAGGAGGAGGAGGAGGAGGAGCTGCTCAGGAGCGACCCTCTGCTGCCGGCCGGGACCCAGCGCGTGTGCTTGGTTCACCCTGAGGTCAAGTGGGGAGCCGGGAAGCCGCAGCTGACCAGAGGTGACAGGGACCCGGCGAGAACACAGAGAAAGCGCTCAGATGGCCGAGGCGCTGGGGGCGGAGTCTGCGAGGGGCAGGGACCCAGAGGAAGCGCTGATAGGATCCAGGTTCCGGGAAGGCGGAACCTGCGAGGGGCGGGAACACAGCGGAAGCCCTCCTAGGGTGGAAGTGCCGGAGAGGCGGGGCCTCAGGGGTGGGGATCCAGGGGAAGCGCTCATAGGGTGGAAGTGCTGCGGGGGCGGGGCCTCAGAAGGGCAAGTGACCTAAGGGAAGTGCTCCGCACGGGGCCTGCGAGGGGCGGGAACACAGCGGAAGCCCTCATAGGGTGGAAGTGCCGGAGAGGCGGGGCCTCGGGGGCGGGGATCCAGGGGAAGCGCTCATAGGGTGGAAGTGCTGCGGAGGTGGGGCCTCAGGGGCGGGTACCCAGGGGAAGAGATCATAGGATGGAGATGCCGGGGAGGCGGGGCCTCAGAAGGGCAAGTGACCTAAGGGAAGTGCTCCGCACGGGGCCTGCGAGGGGCGGGAACACAGTGCAAGCGCTCATAGGGTGGAGGTGCCGGGGAGGCGGGGTCTCGGAGGGGCGGGGATCCAGGGGGAGCGCTCATAGGGTGGAGGTGCCGGGGAGGCGGGGTCTCAGAGGGGCGGGGATCCAGGGGGAGCGCTCATAGGGCGGAGGTGCCGGGGAGGCGGGGTCTCAGAGGGGCGGGGATCCAGGGGGAGCGCTCATAGGGTAGAGATGCCGGTATGGCCGGCCTGCGAGGGGCGGGAGCACAGTGGAAGCGCTCATAGGGCGGAGGGCCGGGAGCGGGGCCTCCAGAGGAGGAACCGAGGATGGAGCTGTAGGGGCACAGTCTTTGGGGGCGGGGACTCTGAGGGACCGGCGGTGGTGCTGGAGCACTGGCTTCTCTTGCAGCCCGACTGCGGACGCTGCTAGCAGGTTTGGGGTCAGGGTCACACCTGGTCCCCACACCCCCGAGGCACGAAGGTGTGCGACTGGAATGGCCAGTGGCCGGCAGTGCCTTTTGTTCCTGGGTATTGCCAGAGGGAGCACACAGATCTGGGGCCGTCTGCAAGGAGCTGGGCCCAAGGGAGGGTCTCAGGAGCACGTCCTGGGATCTCCCCACACGGGGCTGGCCACTGTAGCTGGGGACAGAGCTAGCCACACGGTCCTGTAGTCTTGTAGCACTTGGAATTTTCTCTCTATGGGCACTGGGTTTCCAGCAGGTGGTGGGCACCAAATAGTGGGACCTTGAAGTTGTTTGGGGGGACTTTAGATATGATTCATGTATTAACTATTTGGAAGAGCGCAGTTCCCAATAGCCACCACCTCTGTATAGTCCCAAAACATTCTTATCACCCCAAAAGGAGACCCCATGCCCATGAGTCACCCCCCCCCCCCAGCCCCTGGCAGCCTGGAATCCACTTCTCTGTCTGGGTTTGTCTGTTCTGGACCTGTCCTGTAGATGGACTCCTGCGGCAGCTGGACCTCGGTGTCCAGCTCCCCGCGGTGTGCCTGTGCCAAGGCCCATCCCAGCTACAGCTCACGTCAGCACCTCGCGTTCTGCTTGTCATCCACCCTGGACGCTGGCCCAGAACAGCGCTGCTGTGACCGCGAGCTGGGTCCTGTGGGCGCACACCTGGGTGGCACGCGGGTGCCACAGCCTTTGGCCAGGCCTCCTGGCAGGTGGCTGTGTGGAGAGGCTGCACGGCTGGTGCGGCGGGCTCCCTGCAGTGCTTCTGATGGGGCCGGGCTGGGGCCCCAGCGGGGATGGCGGGAAGAGGTGCCACCAGAGTGGGGGATGGACGGAAGGTCCCCGTCAGGTGGGGGCCAGGGCTGACCCCCCACGTGTCTGATCTGAGCCACCAAGAGGGCGAGGTGGGAAGACTGGAGACCCGGCCCCTCTTGGTGCAGAGGCTGGGGGACCCACTTATGGCCTCTGCTTAGCTGCCACTTGTCACTGAGTGTCCCTCTCCTTGGTGTCCTCACGTCCACCGGTGCCGTGAGTGGTGAGGACTGGCGGATCTAACCCTAACCCCTGAGTAGGGCACAGCGTGTCCTGAGGGGACCCCCTGCTGCGGCTCAGGGCTCAGCTGAGAGAATGTGCTATCAGGGGGCGCTCCTGGGCGTGGGGCCCAGGGGTGGTCCCCAGAGAGCTTGGGTGCTGTTACCTGAGAGGAATCGGCCTGCGAACGAGGAGTTGGTCCTGACCCATGGGGAGGAGCTGGGAGGGGCCCAGCTGTCTGGGCAGCTTAGGGGCAGCTTAGGTTGCGAGGGTCCTAAGCTGCTTGACACTGCACGGCAGGAACCCAGCTCCCCAGCCCTGGGGGCGGAGGCTGGACCAGGGTCCCAGGCTGAGCTCCCTGCACAGGCTCCAGGTGGCCCTGGGCTGGTGGCCCCTCCCTGCAGGTCTGCCTCCGTCTCCAGGGGGCTCTTTGCTGTGGATCTCTGTCTCCCACTCTTCCTGTCCTTTATAAAGAGGCCTGCCTAGGGTCCGCCTAGGAAGTAGCAGGGTTTCATGCTGAGTCTCCACTAATTACACTAACTGCACAGCGGACCCTCTTCTGAGTGTCCTGGTGGCCAGATAGGCCTAGGGTTCTCCATTCAATAGCCCTGACCCAGGCGGGGCTCGTCTCAGGGTCCTTCACCAACCACAACCTGCAGAGACCCTGTTGGCCAAGGAGGTCCATTCTGAGGTCCCCGCGGGCATGGCTTTGGGGGACAGGATGCCTCCCAGGAAGGCAGGAGGACTGTGGGGCGTAGCTGTGGGTACTTACTGCACCCTGACTGCAGACCCGCTGGGTGCCCTTCCCAAGCCCCAGGACGCAGGGGGAGCTGCTCTCAGAGCACCCCTGTCCTTGGAGCTCAGTGTCACCGGTGTCCCTGCCTCTGTCCGCCCCTCCTCCTGCCCTCTTGCTCTCCAGGAAATGAGAGAAGCCCCAGGCAGCGGCTGTGTTCAGCCCGGGTGCCCAGTGCCTTGTCCCAGGCTTCCTCAGCTCCCCGGGCAGCCCTGGGTCCTCCTGGACCCCCACTCACTGCCTGGGCCTGATGACCCACCCAGCCCCCTCTCGGGACGCTCCAGGAGCTCCGTCCACTCCCCCTGCCTCCCGGGTGGTCACTGCCTTTCCAAGGCCCTTCAGATCATCTGTCACATCATCCTGCACATGTCCTGAGCCCCTGGTGACACTGTCCTGGCAGGCCAGCAGGGGCAGCCAGTGGCCTCCATGAGTGTCACCCAGCCAGGCCAGCGCTGGCCCTGGGCCAGCTGGGAAAGAAGCTGCTTCTCGCCCACGGGGCTCACAGTCTGTCCCGAGAGTTCAGGGCCCACCCAGGGTCTCTGCACCCACCCGGGCTGTCGGGCAGCCTCAGGGGCATGCCACGGAGGCCATGCTGCACGTCCCAGGTCCAGCTGCATCTCCCTGAGTGAACCCACAGGGAGAGTGGCTGGTCCTGGTGACACAGTTTCCTTCCTGTGTCCCCCCACTGGTGCCGCACCTGGGGTCTCCCAGGAAGGAGCCCTGCTGCTCGCGAGTACACCGGGCACGGGGCGTCTTCTCGGACCGACCTCTCAGGGGTGGAAGGCAGGTGGACATGTCCTGGGTGGGTGTGGACGGGCCTGCTCCCTACCCTGAGGGTGGCTCCTCTGCTCCTACAGCCGAGTGGCAGGTGGCCGAAGCCCAGGCTCTGGTCCACACACTGGCTGGCTGGTCTGTGGTGGAGACTCTAGTGGTGTCCACCAAAACGCCTGAGAGGAAGCTCATCTTTGGCAAAGGGAACTTTGAGCACCTGACAGGTGAGTCCCTTGGGTGTGCCTCCGCTGTGTCTGCCAAGAGCGAGCAGGCAGGGTCCTGCAGGGGCCGGCTCCCTGGGGCCCGGGAAGGCGCCGGGCAGGTCTCAGGCGGGAGGGGACCGCGGAGGAGGAGGTTGAGGATGTCCCCCAGGCCTGTGCATGGGGCCCAGACGGGTCACGGTTGGATGAGTCACCTGGGGGTGGGGGGGCAGGTGGTGCCAGCAGATGGGGTAACCGCACCCGTGGCAGCTCCATGTGCCCTGGCAGCCCCAGCGCACCCTCCCTCCGACGTTGCACCACAGTCGCGGCCCTTTGTACCTCTGTCCGGCTCAGTTCCAGAGCTCCCCACTCCCCCTGAACCCACTCCTCCTGAAGCCGGCTGAGGCTGGGTGGGTGGTCCTATTGAACCAGAGCCTCAGACACCTCTGAGACGCTGCTGTGCGTGCGAAGGTGGTGTGTGGCTCGCCTGTGCACCTCCAGATGGTCCTGCAGTGCACTTGGGAATTCGCGGACCCGGCCAGCCGCTGTGCGTCCCACTGACGCGCTGCGAGGTGGGTCTGAGCCACACCCGGGAGCAGCGCTTCTGACAGGACCCTCTCTTGCCCTCAGAAAGAATCAGAGGGTCTCCAAAAATCACGTGCGTGTTCCTGAACGTGGAGAGGCTGTCCCCGCCCACCAAGGTACATCGGAGCAGCGTCCTGTCCCCACACCGGCCTCCGCAGCACATGGCCAGGGTGTCCCGCGGATCCCTCCGGAGGCCAGCCGCAGTGGCGGTCCCTCCGAACCCTCTCCCTGCCCACTTCTCCTTTCCAGAAAGAGCTGGAGGCCGCCTGGGGCGTGCGGGTGTTCGACCGCTTCACCGTGGTTCTGCACATCTTCCGCTGCCACGCGCGCACCACGGAGGCGCGGCTGCAGGTGGCGCTGGCCGAGATCCCGCTGCTCAGGTACCGCCACCTCCGGCTGACTGCCCGGGCCCCTCTGGGTCTAGCTGGTTTGTCACACAGGGGGGGGGCTCTGGGTCTAGCTGGTTTGTCACACAGGGGGAGGGCTCTGGGTCTAGCTGGTTTGTCACAGGGGGGAGGGCTCTGGGTCTAGCTGGTTTGTCACACAGGGGGGAGGGCTCTGGGTCTAGCTGGTTTGTCACACAGGGGGGGGCTCTGGGTCTAGCTGGTTTGTCACACAGGGGGGGGCTCTGGGTCTAGCTGGTTTGTCACTGGGGGGAGGGCTCTGGGTCTAGCTGGTTTGTCACACAGGGGGAGGGCTCTGGGTCTAGCTGGTTTGTCACACAGGGGGGAGGCTCTGGGTCTAGCTGGTTTGTCACACAGGGGGGGGGCTCTGGGTCTAGCTGGTTTGTCACACAGGGGGAGGGCTCTGGGTCTAGCTGGTTTGTCACACAGGGGGGAGGCTCTGGGTCTAGCTGGTTTGTCACACAGGGGGGAGGCTCTGGGTCTAGCTGGTTTGTCACACAGGGGGAGGGCTCTGGGTCTAGCTGGTTTGTCACACAGGGGGGAGGCTCTGGGTCTAGCTGGTTTGTCACACAGGGGGAGGGCTCTGGGTCTAGCTGGTTTGTCACACAGGGGGGGGCTCTGGGTCTAGCTGGTTTGTCACACAGGGGGGGGCTCTGGGTCTAGCTGGTTTGTCACAGGGGGGAGGCTCTGGGTCTAGCTGGTTTGTCACAGGGGGGGAGGCTCTGGGTCTAGCTGGTTTGTCACACAGGGGGGAGGCTCTGGGTCTAGCTGGTTTGTCACAGGGGGAGGCTCTGGGTCTAGCTGGTTTGTCACACAGGGGGGAGGGCTCTGGGTCTAGCTGGTTTGTCACACAGGGGGGAGGGCTCTGGGTCTAGCTGGTTTGTCACAGGGGGGAGGCTCTGGGTCTAGCTGGTTTGTCACACAGGGGGGAGGCTCTGGGTCTAGCTGGTTTGTCACACAGGGGGGAGGCTCTGGGTCTAGCTGGTTTGTCACAGGGGGGAGGCTCTGGGTCTAGCTGGTTTGTCACACAGGGGGGGGGCTCTGGGTCTAGCTGGTTTGTCACACAGGGGGGAGGGCTCTGGGTCTAGCTGGTTTGTCACACAGGGGGGAGGGCTCTGGGTCTAGCTGGTTTGTCACACAGGGGGGAGGCTCTGGGTCTAGCTGGTTTGTCACAGGGGGGAGGGCTCTGGGTCTAGCTGGTTTGTCACACAGGGGGGAGGCTCTGGGTCTAGCTGGTTTGTCACACAGGGGGGAGGCTCTGGGTCTAGCTGGTTTGTCACAGGGGGGAGGGCTCTGGGTCTAGCTGGTTTGTCACACAGGGGGGGGGCTCTGGATCTAGCTGGTTTGTCACAGGGGGGGGGCTCTGGATCTAGCTGGTTTGTCACACAGGGGGGAGGCTCTGGGTCTAGCTGGTTTGTCGGGGGGGGTGTGCTCTGGGTCTAGCTGGTTTGTCACTGGGGCATCAAGAGAAGAGAAGCAGCCTGCAGCTCGGCTCCGGGGGCGCCCTGTGCCTGCGCAGGCCCTCCACGTCCTCCCCCTGGGAGCCCCAGGTGTGGAGCGCCACCCCGTGGCAGGGGGGACCCACCACCCAGGGAGAGGCCCCCTCAGCGCTTCCCTCTCTGCGGTTAAAGCCCCTGCCGCTGCCTGGCTCTCCGGGAGGGACCCCAGTGCCCCAGCACCTAAGTGCGCCCTGTCTCCACACCAGGTCGAACCTGAAGAACGACGTGGCTGTCTCGGGCCGAGGCGGCGGGGGCTCCCGGTACATCATGGGGTCCGGTAAGAGCTGGCCTGGGGCGGGGCATGTCAGCGCAGCTCCCTCGGAAAGGGAGGCAGCCCTGGGAGACCCGGGGGGCTGCAGCGGGCCTGGTGTCACATCCGAGCAAATGTTATCTTCATCTCTGTCGCCGCCGTCACTGAGCACCACCCACAGTCTGTGGCCAGGCGCGGTGGCACGCACCCAGGGCCTGGGAGGGTGCGGCAGGAGGGTCGCGAGCTCAAAGCCAGCCTCCAGTGGCGAGGCCCTAGGCAACTCAAGACCCTGTCTCCAAATAGAATCCAAAATAGGGCTGGGGCGGGGCTCAGTGGTCGGCGGCCCCTGAGGTCGATCCGGGGCACCCCCAGCCAACCACGACAACAAAAAGAACAGTCTGTGCGGCTTCTGTCCTGATGGCCGCAAGTCCAGGAAGGAGGCGCCAGCCAACGCCTGCTGGGGACTGGTGCTGCATTGTGACCTGGCGGGGTACATCACGAGGCCAGTGCAAGGGACAGCCTGCTTTTAACCAAACAAAGGCATTCCCTTGACAGCGCGTTAACCCAGGAACACCCCGATGCACAAACGGACACATGCATTCACCCCACTAATATGAAGGGCTCATCCACTCCCCCACAAATGGATTAACCCACTGACCCGCGGACTGGCTAGTTCACTGATCTATAAATGCACTAATCCACAAAGGACGATCCCACTGATCCACAAATGGAGTGATCCATAAATAGACTAACCCCCGACCACAGATGAGCGCACTAACGCAGTGGGACTAACGCGTGAGCACACAGTCCTTATGTGGATTAATCCACTAATCCGTGAATGCACTAATCCACAAAGGACGATCCCACTGATCCACAAATGGAGTAATCCATTAATAGACTAACCCCCGACCACAAACAGATGAGCGCACTAACGCAGTGGGGACTAATGCGTGAGCACACAGTCTGCGAGTCCTTATGTGGATTAATCCACTAATCCGTGAATGCACTAATCCACAAACGAGGATCCCACTGATCCACAAATGGAGTGATCCATAAATAGACACCCCCGACCACAAACAGATGAGCGCACTAACGCAGTGGGGACTAATGCGTGAGCACACAGTCTGCGAGTCCTTATGTGGATTAATCCACTAATCCGTGAATGCACTAATCCACAAACGAGGATCCCACTGATCCACAAATGGAGTAATCCATTAATAGACTAACCCCCGACCACAGATGAGCGCACTAACGCAGTGGGACTAACGCGTGAGCACACAGTCCTTATGTGGATTGATCCACTAATCCGTGAGTGGACTAATCAGACTCCTCCGGTAACCCACGAGTGGATTAGTCCATTGTCCGCGTGGCCCATTCATCTCCCAGAGACCCCACCTCCAAACACAAGTAGCCACCGAGTTTGGCAGCTGGGTCTCCAGCACCCGAAATGCTGGGGACACGCACAGCCTAGTCCAGGCCATAGCCGTCTCTGGGCTGAGGTAACAATGACCCAGGATTGAGGGGCAGGGCAGGGACATGCGGGCCACGTTGACCCTATGGCATGTCATCCGAGGCGCCCCTCAGCTGGTTCCCCCCCCCCCCCCCCCGGGTAAAGGGAGCTGGCCGGTCCTGGGCGGAAAAGCTTTGGAGAAGCGCGGGGCCTCTGCAGAAGTGGGTGGGCGGGGCCCCTCTGAGAAGGCGCAGGCGCACTCGGCTCCTTCGCCAACCTCGCGCCTGCCCTTGCGCCTGCCCTTGCGCCTGCTCTCGCGCCTGCTCTCGCACCTGCTCTCGCACCTGCTCTCGCGCCTGCGCCTGACGCGCGCACCCTCCGATTCTGCAGGAGAGTCCTTCCTGCAGCTGCGGCAGCGCCTCCTGAGGGAGAAGGAGGTGAAGCTCCGGAGGGCCCTGGAGAGGCTGCGCAGCAAGAGGCAGCTCCTGCGGAGGCAGCGCACCAAGCGCGAGTTCCCGGTGGTCGCCGTGGTCGGGTACACGAACTGCGGTGAGGCGCCGCCCGCAGAGTGCGGCCTCGGCAGGGCAGGGCCCAGGCCCGGGTTCCGCCCCCCGCAGCGAAGGCCAGAGACAGCTGCGGGCAGCTCCGCGGAGACCCGAGCAGGACGCAGGGTCCGGCTCCCTGGTGGCTGCCCAGGACACGCCCGCGGCCAGCCCGCCATGTGCGCGCTGAGCACGCGGGAGGAGTCCAGTCCGCACCCGGGGCCCTGGGGTCCTGCCCGAGACGGGCAGCCAGTAAGGCCCAGGTGCCCCCGAGGCAGGTCCAGGGACCCGCCCAGTGGGGAGGCTGGTCACCAGGGGACACCGCAAAGCCACCTTCAGACCCAGTTCCTACACCATCCTCAAGACACCACTGCACCGTGCCAGGCCCGTGTGCACCACCCCACACCAGGTACACGAACCAGGTCCGTCCACACCATCCCACACCAGGTGCAAGAACCAGGTCCGTGTGCACCACCCCACACCAGGTACACGAACCCGGTCCGTCCGCACCACCCCACACCAGGTGCAGGAACCAGGCCCGTGTGCACCACCCCACACCAGGTGCACGAACCAGGTCCGTCCACACCACCCCACACCAGGTGCAGGAACCAGGCCCTTGTGCACCACCCCACACCAGGTGCACGAACCAGGCCCTTGTGCACCACCCCACACCAGGTGCAGGAACCAGGCCCGTCCGCACCACCCCACACCAGGTGCAGGAACCAGGCCCGTGTGCACCACCCCACACCAGGTGCAGGAACCAGGCCCGTGTGCACCACCCCACACCAGGTGCAGGAACCAGGCCCGTCCGCACCACCCCACACCAGGTGCAGGAACCAGGCCCTTGTGCACTACCCCACACCAGGTGCAGGAACCAGGTCCGTCCACACCACCCCACACCAGGTGCAGGAACCAGGTCCGTCCACACCACCCCACACCAGGTGCACGAACCAGGTCCGTCCACACCAGGTGCACGAACCAGGCCCGTGTGCACCACCCCACACCAGGTGCAGGAACCAGGCCCTTGTGCACCACCCCACACCAGGTGCAGGAACCAGGCCCTTGTGCACCACCCCACACCAGGTGCACGAACCAGGTCCGTCCACACCACCCCACACCAGGTGCACGAACCAGGCCCTTGTGCACCACCCCACACCAGGTGCAGGAACCAGGCCCGTCCGCACCACCCCACACCAGGTGCACGAACCAGGCCCGTCCGCACCACCCCACACCAGGTGCAGGAACCAGGCCCGTGTGCACCACCCCACACCAGGTGCAGGAACCAGGCCCGTCCGCACCACCCCACACCAGGTGCAGGAACCAGGCCCTTGTGCACCACCCCACACCAGGTGCAGGAACCAGGTCCGTCCACACCACCCCACACCAGGTGCAGGAACCAGGTCCGTCCACACCACCCCACACCAGGTGCAGGAACCAGGTCCGTCCACACCAGGTGCACGAACCAGGCCCGTGTGCACCACCCCACACCAGGTGCAGGAACCAGGCCCTTGTGCACCACCCCACACCAGGTGCAGGAACCAGGCCCTTGTGCACCACCCCACACCAGGTGCAGGAACCAGGCCCGTCCGCACCACCCCACACCAGGTGCACGAACCAGGCCCGTCCACACCACCGCACACCAGGTGCACGAACCAGGTCCGTCCGCACCACCCCACACCAGGTGCATGAACCAGGTCCGTGTGCACCACCCCACACCAGGTGCACGAACCAGGCCCTTGTGCACCACCCCACACCAGGTGCAGGAACCAGGCCCGTCCGCACCACCCCACACCAGGTGCAGGAACCAGGCCCTTGTGCACCACCCCACACCAGGTGCAGGAACCAGGCCCGTCCGCACCACCCCACACCAGGTGCACGAACCAGGCCCGTCCACACCACCCCACACCAGGTGCACAAACCAGGCCCGTCCACACCACCTCCCTCCACACCAGGTCCGTCCACCCCACCCCCCTCCACACCAGGCCCGTCCACCCCACCCCCCTCCACACCAGGCCCGTCCACCCCACCCCCCTCCACACCAGGTCCGTTCACCCCACCCCCCTCCACACCAGGCTCTACCCGTCACCTCCACCTGCACCACCACCCTCCTGGCTGCACGTGACCCCGGGCTAGTCCTGTACCTTCCCTCTCTGGCCACCAGGGTCGCTGAGGAACTGGCACCCAGGGCCTGGGTAAACTGGATCTTGCTGCCCCTGCCAGGGCCGGGTCTCGGGGTGGACAGGGCCTGTGGCCAGGCCAGGGACCTCATGTGTGTGTCCTGTGCCTCCCCCAGGGAAAACCACGCTGATCAGGGCCCTGACCGGTGACGAGGCCGCGCAGCCTCGGGACCAGCTGTTTGCCACACTGGACATCACGGCCCATGCAGGATCCCTGCCCTCGCGCATGACCGTCCTCTACATGGACACCATCGGCTTCCTCTCCCAGCTGCCCCACGGCCTGATCGAGTCCTTCTCTGCCACCCTGGAGGATGTGGCCCACTCGGTGAGTCGGGTGGCCTTGTGGACAAGACCCATGACAACCCCCGGGGGCCAGGCCTCTCCGTAGGACATGACCCTCCAGCTCCAGCAGGAGTCCCTGGGCCTCCTCAGGGGACAGAAACCACAGGAGTCCAGCTCCCCCAGCCTGGAGGGCAGAGGCTGGACCAGGGGTCACAGGCTCCAGGGAGGCTCCTCCTGCCTGTCCAGCTCCTGGGGCCAGGCACGGAGGTGAGTGGACGAGCGTCTGCAGGACGGGCAGCGTGACTGGTGGCGCAGCCAGGAACCTCCCATGCAAACCGTCTCGCGGTCCAGCCCGGCTGGGTGGACTGTCCCCACCCGTGGGCCACGCTTCTCCTGGAGAAGTTGCAGAAGTCACAGTGACCTCACGGAGGCCCAGGCTGTGCGCGGGGGCCAGGGCAGGGCGGCGGCCAGTCTCCACGGGCAGCTCCTCGTTCTGGGGCCCGGGAGGCCAGGCCAGTCACTGAGCGGCTGCTCTCCCTCCAAGGAGATGGGGTGCTGGCGGGCGGTGACCCAGGCACAGGAGCTAGGAAGCCTGTGTCCACCTCGGACATGTCCTGGCCTCCAGCAGCCCTGTCCTGGGGGTCAGGGCCACCCCCACTGCCACCTTCCTAGGCGGTGGTGCCCTGGAGCCCCTCCTGGGCCGCCCATGGGCAGGTGAGCATGACCCCCGAGCCCCGTCCCCAGCCTGTTGCGTGTTTTATTAGAGACGGGGTCTCCTTGAGCTGCTCAGGGCTCCCCTTTACCCCCTGACCATGTGGCCTGTCCACTGGAAGTGGGAACGGCAGCCCCCTGACCATGTGGCCTGTCCACAGGCAGCTGGGGACGTCAGCCCCCTGACCATGGACCTGTCCACAGGCCGGTGGGAACGGCAGCCCCCTGACCATGTGGCCTGTCCACAGGCAGCTGGGGACGGCAGCCCCCTGACCATGGACCTGTCCACAGGCCGGTGGGAACGGCAGCCCCCTGACCATGTAGCCTGTCCACTGGAGGTGGGAACGGCAGCCCCCTGACCATGTGGCCTGTCCACAGGCAGCTGGGGACGGCAGCCCCCTGACCATGGACCTGTCCACAGGCCGGTGGGGACGTCAGCCCTGCAGCCCCCTGACCATGTGCCTGTCCACAGTCAGGTGGGGACAGCAGCCCCCTGACCATGTACCTGTCCACTGGAGGTGGGAATGGCAGCCCCCTGACCATGTGCCTGTCCACAGTCAGGTGGGGACAGCAGCCCCCTGACCATGTAGCCTGTCCACTGGAGGTGGGAATGGCAGCCCCCTGACCATGTGCCTGTCCACAGTCAGGTGGGGACAGCAGCCCCCTGACCATGTACCTGTCCACTGGAGGTGGGAACGGCAGCCCCCTGACCATGTGCCTGTCCACAGTCAGGTGGGGACAGCAGCCCCCTGACCATGTAGCCTGTCCACTGGAGGTGGGAATGGCAGCCCCCTGACCATGTGCCTGTCCACAGTCAGGTGGGGACAGCAGCCCCCTGACCATGTACCTGTCCACTGGAGGTGGGAACGGCAGCCCCCTGACCATGTGCCTGTCCACAGTCAGGTGGGGACAGCAGCCCCCTGACCATGTAGCCTGTCCACTGGAGGTGGGAATGGCAGCCCCCTGACCATGTGCCTGTCCACAGTCAGGTGGGGACAGCAGCCCCCTGACCATGTACCTGTCCACTGGAGGTGGGAATGGCAGCCCCCTGACCATGTGCCTGTCCACAGTCAGGTGAGGACAGCAGCCCCCTGACCATGTAGCCTGTCCACTGGAGGTGGGAACGGCAGCCCCCCGACAATGTGCCTGTCCACAGTCAGGTGGGGACGGAAGTCCCCTGACCCGTGGCCTCCCTGTCCACCAGGATCTCATTGTGCACGTGAGAGACGTCAGCCACCCCGAGACGGAGCTGCAGAAAGTCAGCGTCCTGTCTGCCCTGCGGGGCCTGGGCCTGCCCGCCCCTCTGCTGGACTCCGTGGTGGAAGTGCACAACAAGGTGGATCTGGTCCCGGGGTGAGTGGGCCGCGCTGCACCCGCAGGCTTCTCCTGCCCTGGACATCCCTGTTGGGGAGGTGAACTATGGTGGACTGTGGCTTTCCCACGAGGGACAGACGTGTCCATCCCCCAGTGCTGGTAAGGGCCATTGGCATCCAGCCTCCCGTGACACTGGTGGCAGTGGCCTTTCCTGCGGAAGTGACTTGGTCCCATGAGGAGCACCCAGGCTGGGCCCCTGGGTGGGGCCTGACCTCTGCAGCTGCCCCAGGGCTGACAGTGTGCTGGCCTCTCTCAGGTACCGGCCCCCAGACCCGAGCGCAGTGGCCGTGTCCGCCCTCCTGGGGCAGGGGCTGGAGGAGCTGAGGGCGGGCCTGGAGGAGGCCGTGCTGAGAGCCACCGGGAGGCAGGTGCTCACCCTGCGCATCAAGCTGGCCGGGCCGCAGCTCAGGTGAGGGACCCGGGTCTGCCCCGGACGGCGGTGGCCTGGGCCTTGCACGTGGCCACTTCTAGCTGCCTCCGTGCACAGAAGGGTGGGTAGTGGGCGTGGCCACTTCTAGCTGCCTCCCTGCACAGAAGGGTGGGTAGTGGGCGTGGCCACTTCTAGCTGCCTCCCTGCACAGAAGGGTGGGTAGTGGGCGTGGCCACTTCTAGCTGCCTCCCTGCACAGAAGGGTGGGTAGTGGGCGTGGAAGTCCATGCTGAGGCTGGCATGTGCATACAGCAGGTGCTGAAGCTGTGCTCACTCAGGTCACCGGGCTGAGCGTCCTGTCCACCTCCACTGTGCGCGGGCCTCCAGCAGCCCTCTCCTGGGGGCGGAGGAGCCGCTCCCACCACCACCTTCCGGGGCTGGGGAGCGCTGGGGGCAGTGGGGAGAGGTGGGCTGGACTTCAGAGATGGCCTCTCTGCCCCCAGCTGGCTTTACAAGGAGGCCACGGTGCAGCAGGTGGACGTGCTGCCTGAGGCGGGGGCAGCCCACGTGAAGGTCATCATCAGCAACGCGGCCTATGGCAAGTTCCGGAAGCTCTTCCCAGGATGAACCTGCCTGCGCTGGGCCCTTGTGGCTTCCGAACTGGAAACAAGTGGCCGCAGCCTCGCTGGCTGGACCCCCACCCCGTCCACGGCCGAGCAGGGCTGGCGGTCGGCCCAGCCTGCACCCCTGCAGCAGCTGGTCAGCCTGTGGTGTCCCTGCTGCTATTAAAGTCCATGTCGGGTGTGTGAACAGCATCGCTCGCTGCTGGGGTGCTTGCTGGGACAGTGGCCAGTAGGGGGCAGGGCCGCTTCCGTGTCCAGCCGCGTGTTCGGGCGCACAGCGGCCTTGTGATGGAAGGCCCTCATGCTGGAGGGGTCATCAGGGGCCCCAAGCAGGAAGGAGGAGGGCAGCCGGCCGCTGGAGGGGGAGGAGTCTGCAGAAGGTGGGAGGAGCCTGCAGGAGTGGGAGGAGGCAGCCTGAGGCGGGAGTAGGCTGTGGGAGGAGTCTGTGAGAGGTGGGAGGAGCCTATGGGAGTGGGAGGAGGCAGCCTGAGACGGGAGGAGGCTGTGGGAGGAGTCTGGGAGGTGGGAGGAGTCTGGATGGGGGAGGAGTCTGAGAGGTGGGAGGAGCCTGTGGGAGGTGGGAAGAGTCTGGATGGGGGAGGAGTCTGGATGGGGGTGGAGTCTGTGGGAGGGTTCAGGCGACCCTGGGAAGGGCGCGCTCCCAGAAAGGGCCTGTAATCCCACCTTTGCTGGGCAGCTGGGTCCAGCTGTGGGTCCTGCTCAGTCCATCAAGAACCTCCCACCCTGGCCATCTGGTCTCCTGATACCTGCCCAGCTCCTGTCCCCCAGCTGACCTGCAGGTGCCCAGGGTCTTAGCACACTCCTCACTCTAGCCTCCTTAGCCCAGCGGGGGCTGTTCCCAGACCCTGAGGATGGGAAGAGCTGGGGGTCTCTGTTCCAGGTGAGAGGAGGGGGCCTCCCTGAGCCCAGGGCAGAGGATGGGGGTCTCTGTGATCCAGGGAGAGGAGGGGCCTCCCTGAGCCCAGGGCCGAGGCTGGAGGTCTCGGAGTCCCAGGGACAGGGCCTGGGCTTCTCGGGGCACAGGGCAGGACCCCACCCCAGCACCAGCCTCTCGCAGGCTCCTCTGTCCCCGAGTCTGGCACCACAGTCACCCGTGTTTGGCTCCTTTAATTGTCCTCAAGGGTGGACTAACCCTGAACAGTGGCTCCTGAGACAGGAAATGACGCCCTTGTGACCTGGGCATCCGAGGGCTGACCCGGGGTGCTTGGTGGCGGGGAGGGGCCAGGCAGCGCTGGGATGTGCCCAGAGCTGGTCCTGCTGTGCCGCGTCTCGGCCGTGACAGGTGACCACAAAGCGCGAGCAGCTTCCCCTGGAAGCCACCCTGTGGGTCCCAAGTGCGGCAGGCTTCGCGGACCAGGGCGCCGTTTCCAGACGGTCCTGAACACCCGGGTCTGCGCCTTCTGTGGCGGCAGGACGGCCCGTAACGGGTGCCGTGACGCGTCGTGGGCATCGAGATGGCCAGGGAACTCCGGCTCTGCGGGGCTGCGGGCAGGCTGCAGGGCCAGGCCTCTCGGCCACCTGCGGGGTTTAAAGGGACCTGGGACCGGGAGGTGGCACCCCAGCCACAGCAGCTGCGGGAGGTCCAGGTTGACCCAGTCCCGGGCACCTGCAGGGCCAGCGCCTAGGGAGCCCCCAGCCTTGCCCGGGCCTGCGCAGGGGACAGGAGGCTGGGAAACAGCCCGGGTGGGCTCCTTCGTGCCCAGGGCCTCCGGCAGCGGGTGCCCACCAGGAGGGTCTAGGAAATGCTGGCCCTGGAGAAGCCTGCGGGGTGGGGGTCTCAGGAGCCTCTGACCTCTGGGGACAGTGCCCCCCGGGCTGCAAGGCCAGGTGCCCGAGCTCCAGGATGCAGAGAGCAGAATACAGACCAGACCACCTGTGACACTGTGGGGCCAGCAGACGCAGGACCGCCCGTGACACTGTGGGGCCAGCAGACGCAGGACCGCCCGTGACACTGTGGGGCCAGCAGACGCAGGACCGCCCGTGACACTGTGGGGCCAGCAGACGCAGGACCGCCTGTGACACTGTGGGGCCAGCAGACGCAGGACCGCCCACTGGCCACCCCTCAGCTGGCCAAAGCAAGGTGGACCAGGGTCCCCAGGAGCCTGCTGCCCGGGGAAAGGGCGATGTCAGAGTGAGGTGAGAGCCAGGCCATGTGTTGACCACTGCAAGAGGGTCTCTGCACAGGTCCCCACCCCATCTGTCCAGGGGACGTCCACTCTTGGAAGCGGGGACTTTCTAAAGCACAGGGTGAGGAGGCGCTGACCCCTCTCCTAGCATCCGCACCCTGCACAGGCCATGCTGCCGGTTGGGTTGAGTAGGCCTCGGTGACCAGGGCACACCGCTGGACGCATCCCCGTGGTCATGGCTGACCAGGGTGCACCCACTGGCCTATCCCAACAGTCATGGTTGACCACAGGCACATTCGTTGGAGCCATCCCATGGTCGCGGCTGACCAGGGTTCACCCGCTGGACCCATCCCAGTTGTCATCGTTGACCACAGACAAATCTGCTGGACCCGTCACGATGGCCATGCCCATGAGCACATCCATGGCTGACCAGGGCACTTCCGTTGGACCCACCCCATGGTCGTCCCTGACCACAGGCGCATCCCTTGGATTGAGGTCTTCTCGCGGGATCTGGAGCAGCGCCTTCCCAGCCTGGGTCAGGGCTGCCCCCGGGCTGCCGCCGGCTGACCCCAGGGGACCCTCAGCCCCACAGCAGCTTCTGGTTGAGCCCGATGACGTCGCCGACGAAGCTGTCGGCGCCCACGAAGTCGCCGGCGATGATGTTGGTGCAGCGGGCGCCGGGCCCCGGGCACTGCTCGCGGACCCAGGCGCCGAGCGCGGACAGGCTGGACAGGGTCACCTCCTTCAGGGACCCGGCCGGGTGCGCCAGCACGTACTCCAGGTTCTCGGTGAGGTTGGTGCCGGCCACGAACAGGCCCCCTGCGGGACACGAGCGTGAGGGGAGGCCGGCCAGGCGCCTCCTTGACCGTCCCCTCCGTGGGCCTGGGCGGGCCTCCTACCCGGGCGGCCGCAGCTCTTCATGTCCTCCAGGTAGCGGATCAGGGCCTCCGACTTCACCTTGTTGCCCCACCAGTAGGGGATTCCCGGCCACAGCTCCGGGTGCCGCCGCACCGAGGCCTCGTCCTCGTAGGACAGCAGGACCTGCTGGCCCCGCGCCCACAGCTGCCGCAGCGTGGGCAGCTCCTGCAAGGGACGGGGTCACTGCGGTGCCGGGTGAGGGGGCCTGGGGCTGGGTGGCGCCGCCCGGCACTGTGCCTCTGAGGTGACGCCGGCTTAGTGTCCCGGGGCCCTGAGACCCAGGAGGGCGCCTGCAGGGACCCGGGGCCCTGAGACCAGGAGGGCGCCTGCAGGGACCCGGGGCCCTGAGACCAGGAGGGCGCCTGCAGGGACCCGGGGCCCTGAGACCAGGAGGGCGCCTGCAGGGACCCGGGGCCCTGAGACCCAGGAGGGCGCCTGCAGGGACTGGCCCGGATGCAGGACCCGGGGCCCTGAGACCAGGAGGGCGCCTGCAGGGACTGGCCCGGATGCAGGACCTACTACAGCTGGCCCCTGGCTGTGCTGAGGGTGACTGGGTCCCCAGCCCGCGCTCCAAGCCCCCACCCGGGACCTACTGGGACGGCTTTGCGGGTCTCATCAGCTGCATGGGGTCACTCTGGAGGGGCCGGGCCCTAATCCCGAGACGGGTGCCCTGTGCTGTCAAAGGGGGTGTTGGGCACAGACACATGGGATGCCAGGGCCGCAGGACACCCCCAGCAGCTGGAGGGTGGCCGCATCCTCTCTGGACCCCAGTCAGCACCGGGGCTGGCCTCTGGCCTCCGGGCTGCGTCTCATGTCCTGAGCCCCAGGTCGGTGCCAGGTCACGGCACCAAGACCCATGCAAGTGCCCGGCGGGTGACAGACCCTCGCGTTGCTGCCCGCTCGCCCCAGAGGCCACCCCTGCCAGGCTGCCCGGCCCCCCTCACAGGGAAGCAAGAAGGCCCTGGTAACCAGCTGTCCCCGCCAGACCAGACACACACACCGAGCCCTGGACACAGTGCCCAGGAGAGCCCTGGGGCACAGGCACCCTCCTCACCCCTCGGGGGCACAGCATGTCCCCAAAGATGTTCTTGATGCAGGCCACCAGGTACTCATGCAGGTCCTCCGTCATCCCCTCGAAGTTCCTGCAGGCCAGGATGACCACCTCCCGGGGGTGCTGCTCCAGCCACTCGGAGATCTCCGTGAGGGTGTCCTGGGTGAGGGGCCAGGGCTCAGTCCAGCCCAGGGGGCAGCCGGGCCAGGGGCCTCCTGGGAGGTGTGCCTCCTCTGCTGCAGACGGGAGGCCAGGTCTGGCCACCTGATGGACCTGCACACAGCCTCCCAGGAGGGGGACGGAGGGCAGCCAGCAGGAGGGAGGGTGGCCAGGCACAGGAGGGCATGCACGGTCCTGTGTGCACGGACACGTGTGTTCACGGGTGTGAGTGCACACGGAGCGTATCTGTCCACAGGTGTTTGTATCCATGTCTGTGCACATGCCTGTATGTGCGTGTTGTGTGCCTGCACATCTATGTGTGCGTGTCAGCACATGTGAATCTGGATCAGTGTGCTGCCCTGTGTTCACGCTTACACAAACGCCTAGGTGTCCATCTGCATGGCACGTGCAGGGCGTATCTGTGTGTCTTCGTGCACGTGTGTTTGTGCATGTGTGTGTGCGCACGTACGCTGGGTGTCTGCATTTCTGCGTGTGTCACATGCGTGTGTACACGTGTGCAGGTGTCTGTGTACAAGCACACTCCAAACACAAGCCTCTGTGAGTCAGAGGTGTGGGGTCCCAAGGCTCCCGGCGTGAGCCAGGCCAACGGTGCAAGTGACCCAGAGTAGGTGCTTCTGGACTGGGAGCCCGGGGTGCAGTGGGGACACGGGGTGGGGACACGGGGAACAGCCGCAGCTTTGGGAGGACGCAGCTTGCCCAAAGCCTGGGCATCCGGGAAGACCATGGATTCGGAAAGCCTAACGGGGTCTGGGGGCCGGTTCCACCCACTTTGCAAACGTGGGGAGTCTGGGAAGCCTGGGGCCACGGAGCCGGGAGACCGCCGAGCCCAGGGGCGCTGTGCAGGCTACCTCCGAGGTCTGGCCACCTGATGGACCTGCACGTGGCTGCCCCGCCCCTTGGGTGTCCTGCGCCGCCCCCTGGCCTGCACGTGGCTGCCCCGCCCCTTGGACAGGTGTCCTCCTGCGCCGCCCCCTGGCCTGCACGTGGCTGCCCCGCCCCTGGCAGCCGACCTCCTGCCCACCAGGCCGCTGAGTACCTCCACCAGCGCCGTCGTGTACACCATGTGTACGAAGTGCAGGTTCTTCTCCGAGCCCTCCAGCATGTGCGCGACGCGCAGGTCCAGGTACCGCACCCCGGCGTCCAGCTGCTGCGTGACGTCCAGCGCCTGCCGAGGGACGCCCGTCGTCTCTGCCCGGGCCAGTGGCCGCTCCCTCCTGGGCGAGTGACCCTGTCCCTGGGCTCAGGAGGCGCTGAGGTTGCGCACAGTCTGGGGACCCCGCTGGGTGTCTGCTGAACCGCCAGCCGCACGCGGGGCCAGAGCTGCCCGGGCCCCACCCTGGGGAGACCTGCTCTGGGGTGAGCAGCCTCCGCTGCACAGTCAGAGCCACCGCAGCCCTGACGCTGGTCTCTGGGACCTCCGGCAGTCACGGTCACCCTGGTCCCAACAGTCTCTGGGAAGGGGCTCCACTAGGGGCGCATGCCCCACAGCCCTGGGTCCCCCCAGCCCTTGGCACCCCCAGTCAGGATGCAGGACGCTCAGCTGGACGCCAGACAGAGAGTGGGAGGGCCATGCAGTGGGAGTGGACAGCCCTCGGGCAGCAGAGGATGACCACCAGAGGACAGGTGTGGGGGGACGCCCCCCTGCAGGGCCACTGTCTGCAGCTCCCTGACAGGGTGGGGGACACCCCCCGAGGGCCACTGTCTGCAGACCCCTGGCAGGGTGGGGGACACCCCCCTGAGGGTCACTGGAGACCCCTGGCCGGATGAGGAGACGCCCCCTGCAGGCTCTGACCCCTGACAGGTGCTCCTGCTGCCCCATGGTCACTAAGACGCAGAAACAGCACATTCAACAGGACAGAGCTGGATGTTGGGGCCAGAGGAGACAGCTTCGGCCCTGGAGCAGGTAAGAGACCCCCCCACACACACACCTGCCCTGGAGCAGGGAAGAGACCCCCCACACACACCTGCCCTGGAGCAGGTAAGAGACCCCCCACACACACACCTGCCCTGGAGCAGGGAAGAGACCACACACACACCTGCCCTGGAGCAGGGAAGAGACACCCCACACACACCTGCCCTGGAGCAGGGAAGAGACCACACACACACCTGCCCTGGAGCAGGGAAGAGACCCCACACACCTGCCCTGGAGCAGGGAAGAGACCACACACACACCTGCCCTGGAGCAGGGAAGAGACCACACACACACCTGCCCTGGAGCAGGGAAGAGACCTCACACACACCTGCCCTGGAGCAGGGAAGAGACCTCACACACCTGCCCTGGAGCAGGGAAGAGACCCCACACACACACCTGCCCTGGAGCAGGGAAGAGACCACACACACACCTGCCCTGGAGCAGGGAAGAGACCTCACACACCTGCCCTGGAGCAGGGAAGAGACCACACACACACCTGCCCTGGAGCAGGGAAGAGACCCCACACACACCTGCCCTGGAGCAGGGAAGAGACCCCACACACCTGCCCTGGAGCAGGGAAGAGACCACACACACCTGCCCTGGAGCAGGGAAGAGACCACACACACACCTGCCCTGGAGCAGGGAAGAGACCCCACACACCTGCCCTGGAGCAGGGAAGAGACCCCACACACCTGCCCTGGAGCAGGGAAGAGACCACACACACCTGCCCTGGAGCAGGGAAGAGACCCCACACACCTGCCCTGGAGCAGGGAAGAGACCACACACACACCTGCCCTGGAGCAGGGAAGAGACCTCACACACCTGCCCTGGAGCAGGGAAGAGACCACACACACCTGCCCTGGAGCAGGGAAGAGACCACACACACCTGCCCTGGAGCAGGGAAGAGACCCCACACACCTGCCCTGGAGCAGGGAAGAGACCACACACACCTGCCCTGGAGCAGGGAAGAGACCCCACACACCTGCCCTGGAGCAGGGAAGAGACCCCACACACACCTGCCCTGGAGCAGGGAAGAGACCACACACACACACCTGCCCTGGAGCAGGGAAGAGACCCCACACACACCTGCCCTGGAGCAGGGAAGAGACCCCACACACCTGCCCTGGAGCAGGGAAGAGACCACACACACCTGCCCTGGAGCAGGGAAGAGACCACACACACACCTGCCCTGGAGCAGGGAAGAGACCCCACACACCTGCCCTGGAGCAGGGAAGAGACCCCACACACCTGCCCTGGAGCAGGGAAGAGACCCCACACACCTGCCCTGGAGCAGGGAAGAGACCACACACACCTGCCCTGGAGCAGGGAAGAGACCCCACACACCTGCCCTGGAGCAGGGAAGAGACCCCACACACACACCTGCCCTGGAGCAGGGAAGAGACCACACACACACACCTGCCCTGGAGCAGGGAAGAGACCCCACACACCTGCCCTGGAGCAGGGAAGAGACCACACACACCTGCCCTGGAGCAGGGAAGAGACCACACACACACCTGCCCTGGAGCAGGGAAGAGACCCCACACACCTGCCCTGGAGCAGGGAAGAGACCCCACACACCTGCCCTGGAGCAGGGAAGAGACCCCACACACACACCTGCCCTGGAGCAGGGAAGAGACCCCACACACCTGCCCTGGAGCAGGGAAGAGACCCCACACACCTGCCCTGGAGCAGGGAAGAGACCACACACACACCTGCCCTGGAGCAGGGAAGAGACCCCACACACACCTGCCCTGGAGCAGGGAAGAGACCCCTCCACACACACACCTGCCCTGGAGCAGGGAAGAGACCCCACACACCTGCCCTGGAGCAGGGAAGAGACCCCACACACCTGCCCTGGAGCAGGGAAGAGACCTCACACACCTGCCCTGGAGCAGGGAAGAGACCACACACACACACCTGCCCTGGAGCAGGGAAGAGACCACACACACACACCTGCCCTGGAGCAGGGAAGAGACCCCACACACCTGCCCTGGAGCAGGGAAGAGACCCCACACACACACCTGCCCTGGAGCAGGGAAGAGACCACACACACACACCTGCCCTGGAGCAGGGAAGAGACCCCACACACCTGCCCTGGAGCAGGGAAGAGACCACACACACCTGCCCTGGAGCAGGGAAGAGACCACACACACACCTGCCCTGGAGCAGGGAAGAGACCCCACACACCTGCCCTGGAGCAGGGAAGAGACCCCACACACCTGCCCTGGAGCAGGGAAGAGACCCCACACACCTGCCCTGGAGCAGGGAAGAGACCCCCACACACACACCTGCCCTGGAGCAGGGAAGAGACCACACACACACACCTGCCCTGGAGCAGGGAAGAGACCCCACACACCTGCCCTGGAGCAGGGAAGAGACCACACACACCTGCCCTGGAGCAGGGAAGAGACCACACACACACCTGCCCTGGAGCAGGGAAGAGACCCCACACACCTGCCCTGGAGCAGGGAAGAGACCCCACACACCTGCCCTGGAGCAGGGAAGAGACCCCACACACCTGCCCTGGAGCAGGGAAGAGACCACACACACCTGCCCTGGAGCAGGGAAGAGACCACACACACCTGCCCTGGAGCAGGGAAGAGACCACACACACACCTGCCCTGGAGCAGGGAAGAGACCTCACACACACACCTGCCCTGGAGCAGGGAAGAGACCTCACACACACACCTGCCCTGGAGCAGGGAAGAGACCTCACACACACCTGCCCTGGAGCAGGGAAGAGACCCCCCACACACACCTGCCCTGGAGCAGGGAAGAGACCACACACACACCTGCCCTGGAGCAGGGAAGAGACCCCACACACCTGCCCTGGAGCAGGGAAGAGACCCCACACACACACACCTGCCCTGGAGCAGGGAAGAGACCTCACACACCTGCCCTGGAGCAGGGAAGAGACCCCACACACACCTGCCCTGGAGCAGGGAAGAGACCTCACACACCTGCCCTGGAGCAGGGAAGAGACCTCACACACACCTGCCCTGGAGCAGGGAAGAGACCACACACACACCTGCCCTGGAGCAGGGAAGAGACCCCACACACACACCTGCCCTGGAGCAGGGAAGAGACCTCACACACACCTGCCCTGGAGCAGGGAAGAGACCTCACACACACACCTGCCCTGGAGCAGGGAAGAGACCTCACACACACACCTGCCCTGGAGCAGGGAAGAGACCTCACACACACCTGCCCTGGAGCAGGGAAGAGACCCCACACACACCTGCCCTGGAGCAGGGAAGAGACCACACACACACACCTGCCCTGGAGCAGGGAAGAGACCACACACACACACCTGCCCTGGAGCAGGGAAGAGACCTCACACACACCTGCCCTGGAGCAGGGAAGAGACCCCACACACACCTGCCCTGGAGCAGGGAAGAGACCCCACACACCTGCCCTGGAGCAGGGAAGAGACCCCACACACACCTGCCCTGGAGCAGGGAAGAGACCCCACACACACCTGCCCTGGAGCAGGGAAGAGACCCCACACACCTGCCCTGGAGCAGGGAAGAGACCCCACACACCTGCCCTGGAGCAGGGAAGAGACCACACACACACCTGCCCTGGAGCAGGGAAGAGACCTCACACACACACACCTGCCCTGGAGCAGGGAAGAGACCCCACACACCTGCCCTGGAGCAGGGAAGAGACCTCACACACCTGCCCTGGAGCAGGGAAGAGACCCCACACACCTGCCCTGGAGCAGGGAAGAGACCCCACACACACCTGCCCTGGAGCAGGGAAGAGACCTCACACACACACCTGCCCTGGAGCAGGGAAGAGACCTCACACACCTGCCCTGGAGCAGGGAAGAGACCCCACACACCTGCCCTGGAGCAGGGAAGAGACCCCACACACACCTGCCCTGGAGCAGGGAAGAGACCTCACACACACACCTGCCCTGGAGCAGGGAAGAGACCCCACACACACACCTGCCCTGGAGCAGGGAAGAGACCACACACACACACCTGCCCTGGAGCAGGGAAGAGACCTCACACACCTGCCCTGGAGCAGGGAAGAGACCCCCACACACCTGCCCTGGAGCAGGGAAGAGACCCCCACACACACCTGCCCTGGAGCAGGGAAGAGACCACACACACACCTGCCCTGGAGCAGGGAAGAGACCTCACACACACCTGCCCTGGAGCAGGGAAGAGACCCCCCACACACACCTGCCCTGGAGCAGGGAAGAGACCCCACACACCTGCCCTGGAGCAGGGAAGAGACCCCACACACCTGCCCTGGAGCAGGGAAGAGACCCCCACACACACCTGCCCTGGAGCAGGGAAGAGACCTCACACACACCTGCCCTGGAGCAGGGAAGAGACCCCCCACACACACCTGCCCTGGAGCAGGGAAGAGACCCCACACACCTGCCCTGGAGCAGGGAAGAGACCCCACACACCTGCCCTGGAGCAGGGAAGAGACCACACACACCTGCCCTGGAGCAGGGAAGAGACCCCACACACCTGCCCTGGAGCAGGGAAGAGACCCCCACACACACCTGCCCTGGAGCAGGGAAGAGACCTCACACACACCTGCCCTGGAGCAGGGAAGAGACCCCCACACACACCTGCCCTGGAGCAGGGAAGAGACCCCACACACCTGCCCTGGAGCAGGGAAGAGACCCCCACACACCTGCCCTGGAGCAGGGAAGAGACCCCACACACACACCTGCCCTGGAGCAGGGAAGAGACCACACACACCTGCCCTGGAGCAGGGAAGAGACCACACACACCTGCCCTGGAGCAGGAAGAGACCTCACACACCTGCCCTGGAGCAGGGAAGAGACCTCACACACACACCTGCCCTGGAGCAGGGAAGAGACCACACACACACCTGCCCTGGAGCAGGGAAGAGACCCCTCCACACACACCTGCCCTGGAGCAGGGAAGAGACCCCACACACACCTGCCCTGGAGCAGGGAAGAGACCTCACACACACCTGCCCTGGAGCAGGGAAGAGACCCCACACACCTGCCCTGGAGCAGGGAAGAGACCACACACACACACCTGCCCTGGAGCAGGGAAGAGACCACACACACCTGCCCTGGAGCAGGGAAGAGACCTCACACACACCTGCCCTGGAGCAGGGAAGAGACCCCACACACACCTGCCCTGGAGCAGGGAAGAGACCCCACACACCTGCCCTGGAGCAGGGAAGAGACCTCACACACCTGCCCTGGAGCAGGGAAGAGACCACACACACCTGCCCTGGAGCAGGGAAGAGACCTCACACACACCTGCCCTGGAGCAGGGAAGAGACCTCACACACACACCTGCCCTGGAGCAGGGAAGAGACCCTCCACACACACCTGCCCTGGAGCAGGGAAGAGACCCCACACACACCTGCCCTGGAGCAGGGAAGAGACCCCACACACACACCTGCCCTGGAGCAGGGAAGAGACCCCACACACACACCTGCCCTGGAGCAGGGAAGAGACCACACACACACACCTGCCCTGGAGCAGGGAAGAGACCACACACACACCTGCCCTGGAGCAGGGAAGAGACCCCACACACACACCTGCCCTGGAGCAGGGAAGAGACCACACACACACCTGCCCTGGAGCAGGGAAGAGACCCCACACACACCTGCCCTGGAGCAGGGAAGAGACCTCACACACACCTGCCCTGGAGCAGGGAAGAGACCCCACACACCTGCCCTGGAGCAGGGAAGAGACCACACACACACACCTGCCCTGGAGCAGGGAAGAGACCACACACACCTGCCCTGGAGCAGGGAAGAGACCTCACACACACCTGCCCTGGAGCAGGGAAGAGACCCCACACACACCTGCCCTGGAGCAGGGAAGAGACCCCACACACCTGCCCTGGAGCAGGGAAGAGACCTCACACACCTGCCCTGGAGCAGGGAAGAGACCACACACACCTGCCCTGGAGCAGGGAAGAGACCTCACACACACCTGCCCTGGAGCAGGGAAGAGACCTCACACACACACCTGCCCTGGAGCAGGGAAGAGACCTCACACACACCTGCCCTGGAGCAGGGAAGAGACCCCACACACACCTGCCCTGGAGCAGGGAAGAGACCCACACACACACCTGCCCTGGAGCAGGGAAGAGACCACACACACACCTGCCCTGGAGCAGGGAAGAGACCCCACACACACACCTGCCCTGGAGCAGGGAAGAGACCCCACACACACACCTGCCCTGGAGCAGGGAAGAGACCACACACACACACCTGCCCTGGAGCAGGGAAGAGACCACACACACACCTGCCCTGGAGCAGGGAAGAGACCACACACACACACCTGCCCTTGAGCAGGGAAGAGACCACACACACACCTGCCCTGGAGCAGGGAAGAGACCACACACACACACCTGCCCTGGAGCAGGGAAGAGACCACACACACACCTGCCCTGGAGCAGGGAAGAGACCCCACACACACACCTGCCCTGGAGCAGGGAAGAGACCCCACACACACCTGCCCTGGAGCAGGGAAGAGACCTCACACACCTGCCCTGGAGCAGGGAAGAGACCTCACACACACCTGCCCTGGAGCAGGTAAGAGACCTCACACACCTGCCCTGGAGCAGGGAAGAGACCTCACACACCTGCCCTGGAGCAGGGAAGAGACCCCACACACACCTGCCCTGGAGCAGGGAAGAGACCCCACACACCTGCCCTGGAGCAGGGAAGAGACCACACACACCTGCCCTGGAACAGGGAAGAGACCCCACACACACCTGCCCTGGAGCAGGGAAGAGACCACACACACATGCCCTGGAGCAGGGAAGAGACCCCACACACCTGCCCTGGAGCAGGGAAGAGACCTCACACACACCTGCCCTGGAGCAGGGAAGAGACCCCACACACCTGCCCTGGAGCAGGGAAGAGACCCCACACACACCTGCCCTGGAGCAGGGAAGAGACCTCACACACACCTGCCCTGGAGCAGGGAAGAGACCCCACACACCTGCCCTGGAGCAGGGAAGAGACCACACACACCTGCCCTGGAGCAGGGAAGAGACCACACACACACACCTGCCCTGGAGCAGGGAAGAGACCCCACACACACACCTGCCCTGGAGCAGGGAAGAGACCACACACACACACCTGCCCTGGAGCAGGGAAGAGACCACACACACACCTGCCCTGGAGCAGGGAAGAGACCTCACACACACCTGCCCTGGAGCAGGGAAGAGACCACACACACACACCTGCCCTGGAGCAGGGAAG
>NC_135326.1:11819292-11874404 GCF_048772815.1 Callospermophilus lateralis | reverse complement strand
TTTCCGCAGGACCTGGGAGCTGCCGTCTCCTTGCTCAGCCCGACTGTGAAGGCCGCTCTCTTGTTCCGGAAGCCTCTCCCGTGACTCTCAGGCCTTTTCCTGCTTCGCTGGACGGACCTCGACAGCCGTCCTGGGGCTCCCGCGCTCCAGGGGAGGGTGGGCGAGCTTCTTCATTCATCAACTGGGGACAGATGGTTGGAAATCTCTCCAAATCAGTGGCGCTGGGGTTTCCTCCCACACCCTGGGACACTGCCACCTGGACGTTACCTCCTGTGTTGGGAGAAGCGCCCTTTGTGGTGGACACCTCACTGCCCACTGCTTGTCTTCTCCCACATCTGGGATCCTGTGGCTACTGAGAGGACCCCTGTGGACAGGTGGGTGGGTCTGGATGATGGCCCCAGCATGGCCCAGGGCCCCGCTGTCTTACCCAGGACGCAGCTGGGCTTGGCCAGACGTGCCTTCCCCTGGATCACATTCTGCCTCTCCTCCGGCCAACAGTGGGCACCTGATGCCCCTGGGCTCTCAGCCGCCGTCTTCTCCCTGTGTCCTCCCGGGGCCGTCCCTCTGTGCGCGTTGTGTCCTCCTCTCCTCTACGAGGACCCCAGTCCTGCTGGGTCAGGGCCACCCTGGGGACCTCATGCACCTCCATCCCCTCTGCAAAGACCTGGCTCCACACATAGCACGTCCCAAGGTCCTGGGGCCAGGGCTGCAGGGGGTCTTAGGGGACACAGTTGGGTCTGTGAGAGGGCCAGATGGTTGTCCCAGCTTACCTTGGGGGTCAGGGTTAGACTTGGGGGCCCCAGCTATGGGAAATGCACCCCACCTCCATAGAGGAGGTCAGCACCCTCATGAGCTGGGCCATAGGGGCTCAGGGTGCACTGCGGTCAGCCGGGCCATGGCTGCGTCCTTGGCCTGTGAGACTGGCAGACGGGGTCAGGTCTGTCCTCTGTCCGTGTGGGGGGAGGATGGTCGGGCCATCTGGGGGACATGGAGTCGGCTCTTACAAGCCTCCTGACCTTGATCCTCCTGGGCCCGGGCAGAGTGGCCACCTGACCAGGGCCCTAGGCTGCCCATCCTGCCTGCACCAGTCGCTCAGTGTCCAGGCAGGTCAGAGGGGTCAACAGGTGGCCAGGGGCGGGTCAGGGCTGCAGGGGGCCCTGCTGGCTGTGGGCATGGCACCCACAGCCCGGGACTGGGAGGCTCGGTCATTGCCGGTCATTAGGACTCTCCAGCTCCGCGCCCAGTCTGCGCTCTTGGTACGTCGCGGTGGTTTGATAAGAGCTGCCCAGGTCAGGGCGGCAGTAATCAGGCCTGGACGTCAGGAGCAACTGCGGCTCAGTTCACAGGCCCACGGCTGGTGCCCAGGAAGTGAAGGTGGACGTGCCCAGTGGCCAGCACCCACCCTGCAGGGTGTCCAGGAGCTGCCGCAGCCCCGGGGTCCTGGACACACCCTGCACAGGGCGGCCGAGGGCGGGCGGCAGGTCCAGAACCCACCACCTTCCTGTCTGGGGACCAGCCGCGGCCCAGCAGGCCTGGGAGGGGCCAGTGTGGGCGGCCCTGCCGACTGCGGGCACAGGGCCAGCCCTAGCTGACCAGCACCTGGTCCTGGAGACTCAGGTGGGTGGACAGCAGCCCTGAGGGTCTCGTGGGAGGCTCTGCCCACCTAAGACAATCTCGGGGAAGGATGGGCAGTCCTCCCTGGCCAGCAAGGCCCCCAGAGGTCACGAGTTCCAAAGGCAGAAAACAGCTCCTACAGCCGCGGACCTGGGCGGCCGACATCCAGAGACACGCGGTGTCCAGACATTGGTGCTTGTGCAAGGAGGGCGCTAGTCCAAGGGTCACGCCAGCAGGGGCCTGCTGACCTTCCAGGGCCAGCTGCTGACCACGTGGAGGAATAGCCCCTCAGGCAAGATGCTGCAGGGGGCCGTTGGGACAGGGGACTCGGGGATCCAGGTGTGACAGGACTGCAGGACCAGGAGAGGACGGGGGAGGGAGGAGGGGGGAGGGGGAGGGGGAGGAGGGAAGAAGGGGGAGGGTAGAGAGGGGGAGGAGGGGGAAGGGAGGGGGAGGATGGAGGAGGGAAGGGGGGAGGAGGGGGGAGAAGGGAGGAGGGAGGAGGAGGGAGGGGGAAGGGAGACGGAGGAGGGAGGGAGGGGGGAGGAGGGGGGAGGAGGGAGGGGGAAGGAAGGGAGGGAGGAGGGGGAGGAGGGAGGAGGGAAGGGGGAGGAGGGGAAGGGGGAGGAGGGGGAGGGAGGGGGGAGGGAGGGGGAGGATGGAGGAAGGAGGAGGGAAGGGGGAGGAGGGGGGAGGGAGGGAGGGGGAAGGGAGGGGGAGGAGGGAGGGGGAAGGGAGGGGGAGGAGGGAGGAAGGAAAGGAAAGGGTGGAGAGGGAGGGGGAAAAAGGGAGGAGGGGGAGTGGAGGGGGAGGATGGAGGAGGGAGGAGGGAAGAGGGGGAGGAGGGAGGGGGAGGAGGGAGGAGGGAGGGGGAGGAGGGAGGAGGGAGGAGTGGACGGGGAGGAGGGAGGAGGGGAGGGAGGAGGGGTCCCCTGGTCCCACAGACGGAGCCCTTGGCTCTGTCCCTCCTCTGAGCCTCCAGCCCACCCCCCCCCCGTTGGGCCCCCTTGGGTCCTGCTCAGGGCCCCCTCTGTGGCCTCCTGCTGGCCGTCCTGTCTGGGGGGATAGCCCCGTCAGGCCAGGCTCCACTCCACCCGATCCCCCAGAGATCACCACGACGCGCCGTTGGGGCCACACAGGGGGAAATCCAACGAGGACAGCAACTGGACATAAAGGGAAAGGGACGTCGGGCACGATCGTCCCCCGTGGACGCTGGGGCTGTGGGTTCCGTGGCTGGACACTGCACAATCCCAGGGCGCAGCCCCCAGGGCCACCAGACGGAGCAGTGGCCTTTCCCACACAGGGGCTCCCTCTGGCCCTCCTCTGCCCATAGCTGTCCCCAGCAGATGTCCCCAGACTTGGATCCAGTGACAAAGGCCCTGCGTTATACACACGCAGTGTCCACACGTGGGCCGGTGAGTCGCCTGCTGAGAACCGAGCTGTGGCACACGTGGCCTCCGGACTTCGTATTTTCAGAGGGATTTTTGTCCCTTTGTCCTGGTGACGTCACCACACCTGGTGGGGTGTCCCTTCTGCAGACGGCTTCTCCCCGGAACACAGATGCGTCCCTGCAGTGAACCTGAGTGTGCACAGAGAACATGTGGTCAGTGTGTTCACCGTGGAGTAGTATTCAGCCACGAAGAAGCAGATCTACTGGCAACAGACTGGAGGCCCCCGGAGGACATGAAGTAAGCCGAGGCCAGAAGGACCAAGGACACAGGGGCTCCTCTGTCCTGGGATGAGAGCACCAGGGAGCACAATGGCAGGTGGCGGGGAGGTTGGCGCGGACAGGAGGAATAAATCCAGGCTGCTCGCGAGGGGCGTCAGGGCTCTGTTAATAATGCATTGCACACTGAGCTCGGCTCCGAGAGCAGGCTTTCAGTGTTCTCCGCGCAGAGGGATGACAAGTGTGTGCGGGAACGCAGACATTAATTAGCGCCATCCAGCCTCTCCGCTCAGATGCGTATTTCAAAACAGAAACTCAGGATAAATAAGTGCCTTTTAAAAATCTGCCCGTTAAGACGAAAATAAATTCACTTTATGTTTTAAAAAGAAGACACTTTGCACAGAGTGAAAAAAAAAAAAAAAAAAACCGGAACCCATGGAACAGACGTTCCTCAGGAAGAAAAAAAGGAGAGACCAAGAGCCGGGCCCTGGGGTGCTGCACGCACCGCTAATCCCCGCCACCGGGGAGGCTGAGGAAGGAGGATCGCAAGTTGGAGGCCAGCCTCAGCCACTTAGCAAAATGAAACAGAAAAAGGGTTGGGGATGGGGCTCAGGGGTTTAGTGGCTCAGGGGTGGGGCGGGTCCTAGCCCCAGTCACCCCCAGCTCCCCGTCTGGGGGCACCTCTCTCCAATCTCCCCTCCCCGTGATTCATTTTTTTTCTGTAGAAGGAGGAAGTTTCTAGGAAAAAAAATATAAGTTTTGCTTCTTTTGAAGCGTTTTTTTTAAAGGAGAGGGGTGGAGGGAGGGAAGACCCGCACGTCTCGGCTGGCTCCCGCTGACAGGGCTCCCTTCCGGAGATCTCCGACTACAAGCGCCTACATGACACGCGGGGCGTCCCGGGCGGCGGCCTGCGCGTTTGATGCGCGGCGCGGCTCCGCAGGTGCCTCTGACAGCCTTCAGACGGAGGCGGGGAGCGCTCCTCTGGGTAAATCCAGCGCGGGCGCCTCCTCGGGGACCGCGCGCGCCTTTGTGCGCCCCGCGGAGCGGCGGCCCCCACGCTGCGCGGCCCGGGCCGGCTGACAGCGCGCGCGCCCTCGGTAATCACGCATCAAAGGCGGCTCCCCGCAGGTGACGCGCGCTGCGCTTCGACGTTGACCCTAATACATAATTCAACCGCGGAGCCGCGGCGCAGCGAGATAAGGAGAGACCGCAAATAAAGTGATGTTCAATCACAAGGCGCATTTGTTCCTGGTGGCGAGACGCGGCGCCGGGAGGGGGAGCGCGGGGAGGCGGGGAGGCCGGGGGCGCGGGGAGGCGGGGAGGCCGAGGGCTGAGGAGGCGGGGAGGCCGAGGGCCTCGCGCCGCAGGACGGGGCTGGCTGTCGGGGAAGTGCGTCTGGGACCCGCTGCGCCCCTGCGCGTTGGAGCGTTGGAGCCCCTCGGGGCGCGCACGCGTTTGGAGAGGCAGTGCGCTGGGGCGCGCTCGCTGGGGCGCAGACTTGGGCATCCGAGGCCTCCTGGGGGCGGCGTGGACTTGCGCGGATGGAGCACCCCCGGTTCCAAAGGCTGCCCAGAAGAAGCGGTGGGCAGCCAGGACGCCCTGGGTCTCCCAGGGTCCAGCCAGGCCTGCGCGGGCACTTCTGCCAAACTGCCCTGAGTCCTCCAGGACCCCTGAGCCCCGCGACTGCGAAGCGGCCACGCAGATGGGAGGCTGGACGCGCTTTCACCGCATGGACAGGGCCACAGTGCGGGGGTCAGGGCTCCCTGCCAGGGTGGGCCCCAGTTTACCGGGCAGGAAGGCCTGTCCACCACTGCAGGACGGTGGCATGGGGGATAGCCGAGCGGCTGGGCACACAGCCGTGGAGCAGAGTGGCCCAGAGCAGGATGGGACAAGGGACCACAGACGACAGAGCCCAGGCCACCGCTTGGCTGGGCAGCCAGGGAGCCGCTGGTGGCCCCAGAGCTCAGAGCAAGGCGCCCGGAACCCACAGTATCCAAGCCCCTGGGTCTACACAGCATGGATCCGAGCCCCTTGGCCTACACAATGTGCATCCGAGTGCCTGGGTCTACACAGCATCCAAGCCCCTGGGTCTACACAGCATGCATCTGAGCCCCTTGGCCTACACAACGTGCATCCGAGTGCCTGGGTCTACACAGCCATCCAAGCCCCTAGGTCTACACAGCGTGCATCTGACCCCTGGGTCTACACAGTGTGCATCTGACCCCTGGGTCTACACAGCATGCATCTGAGTCTCTGGGTCAACACAGCGTGCATCTGTGGTGCTCTCAGAGCCTGGGCCAGCCTCCACGCACACTCATGTGGACCTCCACCCACCGCCCTCCTTCCCACCACCGTGGGGGAACAGACTCACGTGGGTCCCCTTGCACACCCACTATTTCCTGGGCACTTCCATGGCCCCAATGGCTCAGCCCGGAGCCCCAGCCCACGTCCTTGCTGTCCGGGACCCCAGCCCGGTGGGTCCTGTCTCTCTTCTCCAGGAAAAAAACTGCAGAGGCTGGCCTCCAACTCATGACCTCCTGCCTCAGCCTCCGGAGCTGCCGGGAGGACAGGTGTGCACCCCCTGACCACCTGCCCAAGGGGCACCGTAACCTCCTGTCAGCCTCGAGCTCTCCCGGCTCAGCGGATCCCTGGCGGTTCGTGCTTCTCAGAATCTGCGCTAAAAAGAGCGCTTTCTCCGCGTCAGGAGTTCCGGGGTCATTCTTCCTGCAGGGGCAGCTGCGGAGGCTGTCCTCCCCGACTCCCTGACCACCATGGAGTCCACGTCCTGTCCCCGCCCCCAGGGCTTCCCTCGGCAGGTGGTCAGCACCCAGCAGGGCTGCAGGGCTGGGTCCCGGGCCTGCTCTGTCCTCGGGGCATCTGTGGACTGGGCAGGTCCATTCCCAAGGCAGGTCCCCCTCCTCTGGTGGCAGAGGGGCGTCTAGACTGAGTGCCACCAGACCGAAGGCCCCAGGCAAGGCCGTCCAGCAACAGCCGAAGCCCAGCAGGGCCTTTCTGCACTCAGTGTCCCGGGGTCGCCGTCCCCACCTGGACCCACCGTCCAGCTTAGGTGCAGGACCAGAGACTCCGCACACCCAAGCAGCCGCCGCCAAGAACCAGCTCCCTCCCGACCCAGGAACGCCAGCCTCGCCCCAGGCCTCCAGAGACGGCCTCCTCAAATCCTGGAAGGAGCAAACGCTCCACGCGTCCCTCAAACGTCCAGCCGAATTGAACTCCCAGGGCCTGCGGGTCAGGATGGGCGGCTCCACATTGCCTCAAACTGCCCGCGGCCCAGGGGGGGTGGCTCCGGGTCAGAGGAGGGCAGGTGGGCAGTCGGGTCTGCGGACGGGCTGGCTGGCCACTGAGCCGCGGCCTGGCCCCGGGACAGGACGGACGGTGCTGGGTGGACCCAGGTGGCCAAGCAGAGAGCAGCGGGAGAGAGGGAGGCCGCCCAGGCAGGACCAGGCCAGGGCCGGCTCCTCTTTCCCAAAGCGCCGCCCGCCCAGGAGAATCCCGCTTCCGAGGGAGGGTGGGGCCCGGGCTGCTGGGGCGTGGCCATGTCTGCAGTCCACTCTGGGCAGCCATCGCTGGGGCTGGGCACCCCCCAAGGCCAAATCCCTGTGAATTCCCCGCTGGGCGGGCCGCGGACCTCTGGGTCACCAGCGTCCCCCGAGGTCACCGTGCGTCTCTGCGGGTTTTCCCAGGAATCCCCCGACACTGGACCTGGGGCCCCGAGTTCAGGGAACGCTCCAAGTGGATTTCGTGACCTGCAGGGAAGCCCACCGCAGTGACCACCCAGGAAGGTCCAGACGCCGCCTCCAACAGGGAGCCCCCTCCCCAGCCCTGGCCACCAGGAAGCCACGTCCTGCCTCTGGAGTCCCCTGCTCTGCGTGTTTCCTGTGGATGGACGCCTGGGCTGCGTGTCCTTTGCTGCCTCTGGCTTCTTTAGTGGACACAGTGTCCTCAAGGTCTGTCCTCATTGCAGGGGATGCCAGAGCCCCATTCCTTTTCAGGGCTGTGTAATATTCCACTGTGCAGATGGGCCAGCTCCTGGGCTCCAGGCGGCCCTGGGCTGGTGGCCCCTCACTCCAGTCTCTGCCTCCGTCTCCACGTGGTCCTCCTCTGTGTCTGTGTCCCCCCCCCAGTTCCAGGCTCGGTGCTTACTTACCGGTGACTTGGTGGCTGTGCCAGGGTGACGTCCCATGGACGCCCCGGCCCAGCGAACGAAGACGCTCAGATGCAGAAGGCTTTGGGAACACCGTGCGGGGACCCAGGTGACCTGCCACGGGGTTAAGGGACGTCCTGTCAAGGACGCAGCAGAAGCAAGGGGGGGGCGGGGGACTCGCGGGCAGGGAGCCTGGAGGTGGCTGCAGGGCTGTCCCCGAGCCAAGGTCCCCATCGCTGAGAAGCTGGCCGTGCGGAAAGGGACCTCGTCACGTTCAGAGACTCTGACTTCAAAGCCAAGGGAGGGCCACCCGAGGCCACCCAGAGGCCACCGAGGCCACCCGAGGCCAGAGACGGGCTCCATCAGGGGCCAGGGAACCTGCTGCCCGCTCCTCGCGCAGCTCGCTAACGAGCTTCGCTGCGGTCAGGGGTGAGCTGCCCGCGGCCGGGGACAGCCCACGCCTGCCCTCCCACTGCTGCGTGGTGACCTGTGTCACCGCCCCACGGCCACCTCGGACGGTCTCCAAACACCAGGGAGAAACGAGAGCCCCCAGAGCGGTCCCTCTTCCCGTCTGGACGTCAGGGACACGGCTGGTGAGGGGGGGCCAGCCCTGCCCGGGGCCCAGACCCAGGGGTCCCCGCCCCGTGCCTGTGGTCCCCACCAGTGGGGACACGTCCCAGCCCTTTTTAAAATGTTTTTCTGATTTTGAGACGGGGTCTCGCTCTGTTCCTTGGGGCCTCACCACGGTGCGGAGGCTGGCCTCCAACGTGCCATCCTCCTGCCTCAGCCTCCCTGGTGGCTGGGATTCCAGGCGTGCACCTCCGGGCCCAGCAGCTGGGGTCCCCGTTTTGTCCCGCAGGCCTGTCCGTCTGTCTCTGTGGCAGTCTGTCCTGTTTGGTGGCCCTGCCACTGCTTCTCAAGATGATTTTAACTCGCTTCTCACGGGAAGATGGGGGTCGGGTTTCGGGTTCATTAACCCAAGCTCCTTTGTCGCTTCTGGAAAACCCGGACACAGCTCTGGGGGATGGACGTAGACGTCCCGGGCGGGTACCCAGCTGGCCCCGTGGCACAGGGTGACATCCACACGGCATCGGGACCCCGTGGTCACCTTGGAAGGGACGTTTGGGCCCACGCGGGGCTACTGGGGAGACTCCTGCGGATGTTGCCAACGTCTCTAGGCGGCTGAGAAAACAGAGGGTTTTGCCAGGTCAGCCTCCTGGGCGCTCGGGAGACCTTGGCCTCGCTTTGCACAGTCTATAACGTGGGGCAGCCAGGGCCAGGTCCAGCCCTCCACGCCCAGATGCAAGGCCGCCTTTAGCAAGGATGCAAACCTGCCCCTGGCCTTGGTCCTGTGACGGTCAGCGTCACGTCACTGTGAGAGATACCCAACACCGTGGCCTTGTGAAGACGAAAGGTTTTGCAGGTTCTGATCTCTGCTAAGTGGACCCTTTGCCTTTGGGTCTGTGGTGGAGGAGCAGCTGGGTCATGATGGCTGGGCACGGGGCTCATGACCGCCATTCTACCTCATGGGCAGGAAGTGAAAGGGAGGAAGAGGAAGAGCCTGTGGTCACAGTGTCCTCCTCATGGCCACGCCCACAATGACCTCACTCCATCTCTTAAAGGGCCCACCACCTACCAAGTGCCACCTGTCGAGGTAGGACCCAGCGCCCACTGATGTCCCTAATGGGAACGGTGCCCTCCATACTGACCCCAATACTCAGACTCAGGGTCCAACTCTGGTCTGAGGATCTTGGGGTGCTCAGTTGGTAGGAGTGGGCTCCAGATGGAAGCTCATCTGTCATGGTCGCCCGTCTGAGATTGGCACACAATGATCCACTCCTTCCAGTTCACCTCCTGTTTAGACGAGTCTCTTGGTTTTGCTGAGTTACCCAGAGTTTGGCAACACGGAAGTTCTTCTTGGTAGCTGACCTGAGTCTCTCATGCTCTGGCATTGATCGGCTGTGATGGGAGGCACTGCCACCCCTCTTCCTGTGCATTTGTCCCCAGGTCCCTCCCCATGGTACCAGCTGCTGCTGCCCGCTCAGGCCCCGGGAGTGGGGTTCTTTCTTTTCCTGCAGGTGGGGCTGACCCGTGGTCTGAGCGTCTGGCTGGGATCTGCTCAGCTCTGGGTCCAAGATTCGTAAAATCACGTCGTGCTGCAGAATCCAGTCCAGGCCTTAGCCAGCAGGGGACTCCCTGGGCACAAACATCAACCCGGAGGTTCCCAGACAGGGCCGCCTGCACACAGAGAGGAAGCGGCTCCCACAGACGGACGCTGGGACGGGGCCGTAGAGCCCTGAGGCTTACAGGACAGCCACGCCCAGGTGGGGACCAGGCTGCCCCCCACTCAGGGGACACTGCATGTGCAGGGACACAGCTGGGGGCTAGAGAGAGGAGGGGGCTGCTCCTGGCTCCTGGTGTGTGGGGCCCAGAGAGGCTGCTCCACCTCCTGCAGCACACAGCACAGCCCACCCCAGAGCACCCCCAGCCCCAGAGGCCCCCAGTGCCCAGGCTGAGCAGAAGCTCCAGGTGAAGGTCGGTCGTTTGGTGGATTTGGGAGCAAAGTGCAGAACATGGTGCAGCCTGTGAGAGACCGAGGCAGCTGGACGCCCCGTCTCAGCCAGGTGCCCGCCCGGGAGTGGCCTCTCCGCCCCACAGAAGCTGCGAGCACCCGAGAAGCCCGGGAAGGTCGACTTGTCCCGGGAACCGGAGTCTTTCTGTGTGAGCCTGGCTCTCTCCTGCTGTCCTCCGAGGTGGTCATCGGCTCAGGGAGCCTCGGACGGTCCTCTCCTGGGTCCCAAGTGTGTCTTAGGCCGGGGGGGTGTCCTGGGCTCTGTGTCCTGCACCGCGGTTTTCCACAGGAATGGACCAGGCTTCTCCAAGGAAGAAGGACGCAGAGCAGAAATGTCCTGCGAGGAGCAGGGGCCCCCCGCATCCCGTGGTGCAGGTGACAGGAAGAAGGGCAGTGAGTGACCTGTCCGTGAGCAGCAGCCCTGGGTCGTCTCTGGGTGACTGCCTGGCCACAGCTGCCTCAGCGGAGCTCAGAGAAGGCCTGAGAGGGCCGGGGGCAAACGGATCTGCGGTCAGCGGCAAGTCCCCGAAGGTGGGACTGGGGTCTTTCCCTGGATGATGGGGTGCACTATGGAGACGTCTCCTCCGTCTCTTCCCCTGGGAGACGGGGGTGGAACCCGGGTAGCTGGTGGGGGTGTGGTGACCACGGGCGGCCCACCAGCAGGGTGCCAAGGTCACTCCAGGGCATTCAGAACAGAGGCTGGACCAGGCTCCTCCTGCCTCTCCAGCTCCTGGGCTCCAGGTGGCCCTGGGCTGGCCCCTCACTGCAGTCCCTGCCTCCGTCTCCACGGGGCTCCTCCTCTGGGTCTGTGTCCCCTCCTGTCTCTTGGGAGGACACGGCCATTGCACGAGGGCCCCCTGACCCAGGAGGAGCCCATCTCAGGACCCTGCACTGACGACCTCTGCAGAGACCCTGTGTCCATCCAGCCCGTGTCAAGGTGGACACGGGGTCGGGGGCGTCTTGAACCTGCTCCAGGGCGCATGATGACGGGCAGCTGCAGCGAAGGGCGGCCAGCGCTGGTGACAGGCAGACGGTGGGTTTCCCAGCTGGGACGACCCTCTGAATAGCCAAGGCCGCAGTTCTGCACCTCCATGTCCCAGGAGTGTCCAGGGCTGGGCCTCCTGGTCACCCCCCCAGGGCTTCGTGTTGTCCGGATGCTACGAGGGACAGTGCCCGGCTCCTGTTCCACTGGCCCCAGTGCAGAGGCCCTGCTGGGCCGGAGCACGGAGGCCTCCCTCAGGGAGACACCTGGACCTTCCTCCAGGGCAGCTTCAGGACCAGTGGTGGGATGGGCGGGCCACGCCTATGACAGGAGGCCACGCCCACCAGGACAGACCACGCCCATGCCCACTACGAGAGGTCACGCCCTCCAGGACAGACCACGCCCATGATGGGAGGACTAGGCCGTCTACAGGAGGGGGCAGGCCACGCCCATGATGGGAGACCACGCCCACTGGGACAGACCACGCCTGTGACTGTCACACACACCACGCCCATGATGGAAGGCCACGCCCACAAGAACAGACCACGCCCACGAAGGACCATGCCCTCACAGGCAGACCACGCCCACGATGGGAGACCAAGCCTATCAAGACAGACCATGCCCACGGTGGACCACGCCCACTAGGACAAACCACGCCCACAACAGACCACACCCTCGACGGCTAGACCACGCCCACTATGGGAGGCCACGCCCACCAGGACAGAGCACGCCCATGATGGGAGGACCAGACAGTTGATGGGCAGACCACGCCCACGACGGGAGACCACGCCTATCACGACAGACCACGCCCACGACGGACCCCACCCGCAGGACAGACCATGCCCAGGATGGCGTTCTGTTTCCCTGCAGTCCACAGTCGCCGTCCTCACAGGGCCACGCAGGACGGCCCTGAAGCCACCCTCCCACGGCCCTTCAGCGCCCGAGGTGCGCAACGCGGCCTCCCTTCCCGCACATACGGGCTTTGGCTTTGCTTGTGCTTTGAGGAGGCCCCTGTGGCTCGGAGAACAGAGGTGAGGTCATTCTGGGCACTGGTGTCCAAGAGGTGCCCTCCACTCTTGCTTTGAAGCGGGTTTGTCATCAGTGCCATCTGCGAACAGCACAATTTGGGCAACAGGGAAGTTCCTCTTGGTGGCTGGCCGAGTCTCTCATGCTTTGGCACGTGGGAGGTCACTTTGCAGACACAGGGTCGGTCAGGGGATGTCTGTTGCGCAGATGTCCGTGGTTCTCCCCGCGCTGCGAGCTTCCTTTGTCTGTCCTGCACCATCTGCCGAGGGCACGAAGACCACGCTTCGTAGTTTCGTAGCAACAGCGCCCAGCCCCCACGTGGACAGCACCGAGTTTGAGGTGCCCAGGGCGCCGCAGTGACCTTGATGACGACCTTCCCAAGCCCGTCCGCTGTTCAGCACGGGGCGAAACCTCCATGGCCTGGGCAGCTGGGCATTTTCGGAATCTGTGCCGTGGAGGCGCCCCCCTGTCCGTGGGACCCCAGTGTCCCTCTCAGCTCTGCTGGCCACGGGCATGTGGTCATGTTGTCCCTGCTCCCTGTGCGACCCCCTGGTTCTGGAGTCCCCACCCCTCGGTCCACGCAGCCGGTGGTGTTTGATTATGACCTCATGCAGCCGCGCGCGGGGCTGAACACAGGTGACGGCCCAAGTGCGCACTAATCACTGATTCAACGTGACCTGGCCTCCCGAGGAGGGCGCCCTCCGGGGACCTTGGTTACCAACGCGGATGAGACCCACGGGATTTGCGTGGTTCCGGGGGAGCTGTTTCAAGGCACCTCCGCGCACGGGGCCTGCAGGAAACCCGCTTCCCGGCCGCCCTAGGCTGGCCTGCGCGCGTGGAGCAGAGGGACCCAAAGCGCTGCGTTTGGAATCAGTTCCTCCCTTTGTCCCTCCGCCTCTGCACGCGTTGATATGTAGCTACCCCGTGACACCTATGGGGGCTTGTTTCCGGGACCCCCCTGGGCTCCCCAAGTCCACGGATGTGCGCGCGCTTCACAGGGAAAGGCGCGCATTTGCGCAAGACGGGCACGAGCTTCCCCCGGTCGTTGAACGTCGCCTGGTTGAGGTTGATACCTGCTGGGGCGCTCGGCAAACAGTGGCCACATTGTGTCGCCCGGGGAATAGCGACAAGGAGCCAGGTCTGCACGGGTTGCAAAAATGTTTTTTGAGTATTTTCCACGCGTGTGCTCGCAGAATCCCGGATGGGGGGGGGTGGCGATGATTGGGTTAAACCCACAGGCGGAGACCTCCCCGAACCGGAGAGCCCAGCATTTCGCAGAGCCGTGGCCGGGCCGGGTGGCTTTGGACCTGAAGCCCTTGGAGCCCCCGGGATGGGTGTTGCCGGGGCCTGAGGGTCGCCGGGTCTGCTGTTCTACCCCATCTGCTCGGCTCCTTGGGCAGCCCAGGGAAGGGGCCCACGCAATGCCAGCCAGCCAGGAGGACAGGGCTGCCCACTGCCCTCTGCTGCAGCGGCCCGGTCAGGGTGCTGGACAAGGTCAAGGGCTGGCGTCCTCTGGCCCTGGGTGCACTCCAGGTCAAGAGAGCTCTGTCCCCTGGCCTGGGTGCGCTCCCGGTTAGGAGGGCGCCATCCCCTGGCCTGGGTGCGCTCCAGGTCTGGAGGGCGCCATCCCCTGGCCCCAGGTGCGCCCCAGGTCAGGAGAGCTCCGTCCCCTGGCCCGGGTGCGCTCTAGGTTAGGAGGGCGCCATCCCCTGGCCCGGGTGCGCTCTAGGTTAGGAGGGCGCCATCCCCTGGCCCGGGTGCGCTCCAGGTCAGGAGAGCTCCCTCCCCTGGCCTGGGTGCGCTCTGGGTTAGGAGGGCGCTGTCCCCTGGCCCCGGGTGCGCCCCAGGTCAGGAGGGTGCCGTGGAGGAGGGCGCCATCCCCTGGCCCGGGTGCGCTCCAGGTCAGGAGAGCTCCCTCCCCTGGCCTGGGTGCGCTCCAGGTTAGGAGGGCGCCATCCCCTGGCCCGGGTGCGCTACAGGTCAGGAGAGCTCCATCCCCTGGCCTGGGTGCGCTCTAGGTTAGGAGGGCGCCATCCCCTGGCCTGGGTGCGCTCTGGGTTAGGAGGGCGCCATCCCCTGGCCCCGGGTGCGCTCCAGGTCACGAGAGCTCCGTCCCCTGGCCCGGGTGCGCTCTAGGTTAGGAGGGCACCATCCCCTGGCCCGGGTGCGCTCTAGGTCCGGGGGGCGCCATCCCCTGGCCCCGGGTGCGCCTCAGGTCAGGAGGGTGCCATGGAGGAGGGTGCCATCCCCTGGCCCGGGTGCGCTCTAGGTCCGGGGGGCGCCATCCCCTGGCCCCGGGTGCGCCCCAGGTCAGGAGGGTGCCGTGGAGGAGGGCGCCGTCCCCTGGCCCGGGTGCGCTCTGGGTTAGGAGGGCGCCATCCCCTGGTCCCGGGTGCGCCCCAGGTCAGGAGGGTGCCGTGGAGGAGGGCGCCATCCCCTGGCCCGGGTGCGCTCCAGGTCCAGGGTGCGCCATCCCCTGGCCCCGGGTGCGCCCCAGGTCAGGAGGGTGCCGTGGAGGAGGGCCCCGCCCGCGCGCTGGGGGCGGGCCGGCTGGTCCCCGTCGGGGAGCCGTGTGGGAGCTCCCCTTCGGGGCGGGCTGACATTACAGACTTATTTGGGATTTAAGGCTTAGTTAAATATGCCCCTCAAAAAAGTTTCCTGACTTTTTTTGATACCTACTTTGGGTATCAGGGCCCTAATAAGCCCGGGCCGCGGAGCGCGAGGAAGCTGTCTCCCTGTCAATTACACGGGCCTGCATTTTCTCGCTCATTATTATTCTTGGATGTCCCTAATTTACATCTAAATGTACTGACTAATTTTGATCCAATCATGTCAAAAGTGATAGGTGGTGTGTGGGAGGAGATGACAGGCCGCGCGGCAGCGATTGCCAGAGTGATCGTCCCTCGGGGCCATGATTTAATGCCCCAGTCACGCAGGGCTGTCACAATCCGCGGCCAAATTATGACACGTTCCGCGGGCGCAGGGCGCGGGTGGCGGCACCGAGCGCAGCCGCGGGGAGCGCAGCCTGGCCCCTCCCGGGCGCCCGAGGCCGCTGCACCCCGGGGGCCTGGGTGGGCAGCGGTTGGACCCTCTGCAGCCCTGACCCGGCCGCAGGGGACGCGCTGAAGGACGGTGACATGCCCCGAGCCCCAGGTTCTGCTCAGCGACCCCCCAAAAGTCATGCATTTTTTTTTGGTTTGGATTTTGCTCCATAAACTTCATGTCGGGATTTGCAGGCAGCGCGGCCGGATTCCTTCCGCGGGGCGGGACGACGTGTGTGCGTGCGCTCTGTGTGCACGCATGCGCGCGTGTGTATACCGTGCGTGCCCGTGCGTGAGGCGAGTGCACGCGTGTTCTGCGCAGGCACCTGCTTCTGTGTGCGCACGCCTGCGTGCGTGCGCGCTGGGTGCCATGTCCGCATCTCCGCGCACAGTCGTGCACGCGTGTCTCTGTGCATGCATCTGTAAGTGTGTATGCACGTGTGTCGGTGTGCACCCACATACACACGTATCACACACGCAATCTGTTTATGCACATGAGTAACTGTGTCTCTGGGATGCACCTGTATTCATACATGTGCATGTGTGTCCGTGTGAGTGTGTGTGTGTGTGTGTGTGTGCAAGTGTGTATGTGTGTGCCGTCTGTGTGCCTTCACATGCATGTCCAAGCAGGCGCCATGCAGGTGTGCAGGTGTGTCTGAGTGTGAGCAGGCGGTGCAGGTGTGTGTGCGTGTGTGTTTCTCTCTGCGTGTGCATGCGTGTGTGCTTGTGATTGTGTGTAGTGAAGGGATCTAAGTAACCTTTGAGGGGGTGGAGGAGTTGGTCCCCAGGCGGGGGCTGCTGAACGTCTGCCCTTCCTGAACTCCAGCCTCAGTCCATTTTCTGTTGCTGTGACCAAGGACCTGAGGGTGATGGTTTATCAAGACAAGAAGTTTCCTTAGCCGCAGTTCTGCAGGCCGAGGGCAGGGTGCTGGCATCGCCGGGGCTGCGGGGAGGACCCCTGGGTGGCCCAGGTCACGGGCCCAGACAGGAAGCCAGAGACTGGGAGGGCCAGGTGTCCTGTCCACCCATATGGTAGAGGACTCACTTGCTTCTGCAAAATCCAGTCCCTCCTGCAGACCAGCATCATCCGTGGGCGAGGGTGGAGCCGAGACACCTGGTCACCTGTGCCCGGGAGTCCCCCCGACAGGGCCAGCTCGCCATGGACGGACCTCCTGACACCAGGAGCCAGCCTACGTCCCTCCTCCTCTGATTGCTCCTGTCAGGAATCTGGGTCACAGTGAGCCAGTGGTCACTGTTGTGGGGGGCTCTGGGAGGGCGGAGCTCCCAGGGGCAGCCCGTGAAGTGGACGAGGGTCCTCACCAGAGAGACCCCCCCTGCCCGTCCACCATGGAGGACCCAGGAGAAGGCCCAGGAGAAGGCCCGGCTGGACGGCCCCCTGGTGTCGGACGGGAGGTTTCCATCTCTGCGCCAACGTCTCCTCCCCTCCCTCACCCGCCACCACCCCGTTTCACGGTCAGCTTTCACGAGATCAACTCCCGAGGATGCCGCGGTGCCCATGTTCCCCTGCTGCCTCACTTCCCCTAAGGCGATGTCCTCCAGTTCCACCCATGTGGCCGCGAGTGACAAAGCCCATCCTTTTTTCTGGCTGCATAGTATTCCGTGTTGTTTTTCCTCCTTTCGGCATCGATGGACACTCTGGTCCTTGATTCCTTTAAACAGAGTGGCCGTGAGCGGGGGTCTCTCCACTGACTCCAAGTCCTGTGCCGTGTCTCCAGGAGTGGATGGTGGCTAGTTGGCCTGCTGAGTTCCCCGAGGAGATTCCAGGTGGATTTTCGGGCCGGCTGCACCAGTTTGCACCCCGCCCGCCGGGTGCTGCTTCCCTGCTAGGCACCGGCTCCCGGAGCCTGTCCATCTAGGGCCTGGGATTTCAGCTCCTCTCCCGGTGGCCTCCATCTGAGTCCCGAACCCCCGGATCTTCCGGTGCCCGGAAGCACCCGGAGCCCTGTCCAGCCTGGTGACACGAGTCAGGGAGGGAGGCTCCCAGGAGGTGGCAGCGTGAGCCACGGGAGCCCAGCACCAGGGGATCTTACTTAACGGCTTAAGAAGTCACGGGACGTCACTCAGCCTCTCAGGACGCAGAGTGGCTCCTCCGTCTCCGGTACACGGTCCTGGGTGCTCCTCCTGCCCCCAAAGAGAAAGACAGCGACCGGAGACTCCTGGGCCTCCCTGCTTTGCATGCCCTCTGCCCTCTGCCCTCTGCCCTCTGCGTCTACACCAGAGGTTTGCAAAGGACCTGGGGTCAGGGCCACCCTGGGGACCTCACTGCACCTCCTTCACCTCTGCAAAGACCCGTCTGCACACTCAGACACGTCCCAAGGTCCTGGGGCCAGGGCTGCAGCAGGCATTTGAAGGAGGGGACGGGGAATGGCAGGTGCTCCCTGCACATACCTGGTCGGAGCCACAGCCCCTGCCCATGTCCTGCTGAGAGGCGACTTGGGGACCCGCGGTGGGAAGCCCCATTTAGTCGCTGGCTGGGCACCTCGCGGGCCTCGTGGCGGAGGTCATGATGGACTTTATTCCGAGCCCGGGGCCAGCTGTGGGTTCAACTGAGGCTCCGCGCAGGTCAGCTCGAGGCCCGGGGCCTGGCTTATGGGGGGGCTGGGCGGGGGGGCGGTCATTTCCCCCAAAGGCCGCGGAGCCGGGGCAGGAGCCATTAGGGCCGCGGGTGACGAGTGGCCGGTTTAAGCCGCAGTTCACTTAACACCCCGCGGGCCCCGGGTCTGCCTCGGACTCAGTCTCGGGGGGAGGGGGCCGTGCCAGGGTCCCTGCCAGGGGCTGTCGCGAGCCATCACCTCCCACCGGCTCCCGCCGCGAGGTGGACGGGGGAAACACCACCGGCTGCGCCTGTGTGGACAGAGGGCCGAGCCGGGGCCAAGGGTGCACCTGGGAGGAGGTGGGCGGTGGCACTGCGACCCGGACACAGCTAGCCCCGGCCACACTGCGCTGCGCGGGAGCTGCGGCCTGGCAGGGAGCCCCTGGGTCTACACAGAGTGCATCCAAGCCCCTTGGTCTACACAGCATCCAAGCCCCTGGGTCTATACAGTATCCAAGCCCCTGGGTCTACACAGCATCTAAGCCCCTAGGTCTACACAGCATGCAAGCCCCCTACACAGCATGCATCTGAGCTCCTTGGTCTACACAGCATCCAAGCCCCTGGGTCTACACAGCATGCATCTGAGCCCCTTGGCCTACACAACGTGCATCCGAGTGCCTGGGTCTACACAGCATCCAAGCCCCTAGGTCTACACAGTGTGCATCTGAGCCCCTGGGTCTACACAGCATGCATCTGACCCCTGGGTCTGCATAGTGTGCATCTGACCCCTGGGTCTACACAGCATGCATCTGACCCCTGGGTCTACACAGAGTGCATCTGACCCCTGGGTCTACACAGCGTGCATCTGACCCCTGGGTCTACACAGCGTGCATCTGACCCCTGGGTGTACACAGCGTGCATCTGACCTCTGGGTCTACACAGTGTGCATCTGACCCCTGGGTCTACATAGTGTGCATCTGACCCCTGGGTCTACACAGCGTGCATCTGACCCCTGGGTCTACACAGCGTGCATCTGACCCCTGGGTCTACACAGCGTGCATCTGAGCCCCTGGGTCTACACAGCGTGCATCTGACCCCTGGGTCTACACAGCGTGCATCTGACCCCTGGGTCTACACAGCGTGCATCTGAGCCTCTGGGTCTACACAGCGTGCATCTGACCCCTGGGTCTACACAGCGTGCATCTGACCCCTGGGTCTACACAGCGTGCATCTGACCCCCTGGGTCTACACAGCGTGCATCTGACCCCCTGGGTCTACACAGCGTGCATCTGACCCCCTGGGTCTACACAGCGTGCATCTGACCCCTGGGTCTACACAGCGTGCATCTGACCCCTGGGTCTACACAGCGTGCATCTTACCCCTGGGTCTACACAGCGTGCATCTGAGCCTCTGGGTCTACACAGCGTGCATCTGACCCCTGGGTCTACACAGCGTGCATCTGACCCCTGGGTCTACACAGCGTGCATCTGACCCCTGGGTCTACACAGCGTGCATCTGAGCCTCTGGGTCTACACAGTGTGCATCTGACCCCTGGGTCTACACAGCGTGCATCTGAGCCCCTGGGTCTACACAGCGTGCATCTGAGCCCTGGGTCTACACAGCGTGCATCTGAGCCCTGGGTCTACACAGTGTGCATCTGACCCCTGGGTCTACACAGCGTGCATCTGAGTCTCTGGGTCTACACAGTGTGCATCTGACCCCTGGGTCTACACAGTGTGCATCTGACCCCTGGGTCTACACAGTGTGCATCTGAGCCTCTGGGTCTACACAGTGTGCATCTGAGCCTCTGGGTCTACACAGTGTGCATCTGACCCCTGGGTCTACACAGTGTGCATCTGACCCCTGGGTCTACACAGCGTGCATCTGACCCCCTGGGTCTACACAGCGTGCATCTGACCCCTGGGTCTACACAGCGTGCATCTGAGCCTCTGGGTCTACACAGTGTGCATCTGACCCCTGGGTCTACACAGCGTGCATCTGAGTCTCTGGGTCTACACAGCGTGCATCTGAGCCTCTGGGTCTACACAGTGTGCATCTGACCCCTGGGTCTACACAGCGTGCATCTGACCCCTGGGTCTACACAGCGTGCATCTGACCCCTGGGTCGACACAGCGTGCATCTGAGCCTCTGGGTCTACACAGCGTGCATCTGACCCCTGGGTCTACACAGCGTGCATCTGAGCCCCTGGGTCTACACAGCGTGCATCTGACCCCTGGGTCTACACAGCGTGCATCTGAGCCCTGGGTCTACACAGTGTGCATCTGACCCCTGGGTCTACACAGCGTGCATCTGAGTCTCTGGGTCTACACAGCGTGCATCTGAGCCTCTGGGTCTACACAGTGTGCATCTGACCCCTGGGTCTACACAGTGTGCATCTGACCCCTGGGTCTACACAGTGTGCATCTGAGCCTCTGGGTCTACACAGTGTGCATCTGACGCCTGGGTCTACACAGTGTGCATCTGACCCCTGGGTCTACACAGTGTGCATCTGACCCCTGGGTCTACACAGTGTGCATCTGAGCCCCTGGGTCTACACAGTGTGCATCTGACCCCTGGGTCTACACAGCGTGCATCTGAGCCCTGGGTCTACACAGTGTGCATCTGACCCCTGGGTCTACACAGCGTGCATCTGAGTCTCTGGGTCTACACAGCGTGCATCTGAGCCTCTGTGTCTACACAGTGTGCATCTGACCCCTGGGTCTACACAGTGTGCATCTGACCCCTGGGTCTACACAGTGTGCATCTGAGCCTCTGGGTCTACACAGTGTGCATCTGACGCCTGGGTCTACACAGTGTGCATCTGACCCCTGGGTCTACACAGTGTGCATCTGACCCCTGGGTCTACACAGTGTGCATCTGAGCCTCTGGGTCTACACAGCGTGCATCTGACCCCTGGGTCTACACAGCGTGCATCTGACCCCTGGGTCTACACAGCGTGCATCTGAGCCTCTGGGTCTACACAGCGTGCATCTGACCCCTGGGTCTACACAGCGTGCATCTGAGCCTCTGGGTCTACACAGCGTGCATCTGAGCCCTGGGTCTACACAGCATGCATCTGACCCCTGGGTCTACACAGCATGCATCTGAGCCTCTGGGTCTACACAGCATGCATCTGACCCCTGGGTCTACACAGCGTGCATCTGAGCCTCTGGGTCTACACAGCATGCATCTGACCCCTGGGTCTACACAGCATGCATCTGAGCCTCTGGGTCTACACAGCGTGCATCTGACCCCTGGGTCTACACAGCGTGCATCTGACCCCTGGGTCTACACAGCGTGCATCTGACCCCTGGGTCTACACAGCGTGCCCTGGGAAGGCCGGGTGTTGGCGAAGGCCCCCGGAAGGGACAGGCCGGGAGGGCGTGGGACATCATTCGACAGTATGGAGGGGCAGGGTCTGGAGCCCAGAGGGTTAAAATGTCCCCATGACGGTCAGCTGGGGTGGCCCACGCCTGCAATCCCAGTGGCTGGGGAGGCCGAGGCAGGAGGATCGTGAGTTCAAAGCCAGCCTCCGCCAAAGCGAGGCCCTGAGCAGCTCAGGGAGACCCTGTCCCTAAATAAAATGCAAAACGGGGCTGGGGACGGGGCTGGGTGGTCAGTGCCCTGGGTTCAATCCCCGGTGCCCTCTGGCACCTCTTGCGTTGCTGAGTCCCGGTGGCCTCAGGCGCATGCGCTGGGCGGGGCAGGGGGGCACCGTCCACCTGCAGAACGAGCCGCCTTCCCGCGCAGGACCCCGGTCCAGTGCGCGCTGGGCCCCTCTCCTAGCCCAGCACCGGGTGGCTGTGTCCCTGACCCTGGATCCGAGGACTCTGGGTCAATCGCACAGGGACAGTGACCCTCCGCTAAGGGCCTGGGGGGTCTCTTCACAGGAGGCTGCTGTGGAGGCCCGGGCCTCTGCACCGGGGCTGGGCGCGCGGTTCCTGGGGATCCGCGTCCAGGAGCAGTGTTAATGGGCGGAGGGCGGCCGACGCCCAGGAGGTGGTCTTGGGGAAAGGCTCCTGGCCCTGGGGACTGGACAGGGCATTCAGAGCCCCTTCCCAGGGCCACCGTGCCCCAGGGTGGACGCCGTCAGGGGCCCTGGGCTCAGCAGCAGGACGCGGGGACCCCGACTTCTGCCGTCCACTTCTGGGCAGTTCCCGCAGGGCCAGCTGGACACCTGCAGATCTGCCCCAAGGGCGTCCCTCCACTGGCCCGGAAACAGCCGGAAACCAGAAGCCCCTCTGGGGTCGGGTTACCTGAGCGCAGCCTCCGTTAACCCCGTCGCTGCCGGAGGTGGCGGGACTGCTTCTCAGGGAGCGGGTGAGACAGGGCTGCTGCAGGACCGGTGTGCTCAAGGGTCCAGGCGGGACAGAGGTCGGGGGGGGGGGGCCACGTGCCGGTGGGAAGCCGGGAAGGGGCAAAGCTGACCCCACTCTGCAGACCCCCCGTGAAAGGTGCAGCGGGCTCCCGGCTGGAAACGTGGGTGCAGCTGAAGGGCGGGGGGCTGCAGCGTGGGTGGTGGGCTCCCGGAGACCCCCAAGCCTTCTGGGGACCCCTGGGCCTGAGGAAAGTCACCTTCCTCCAACAGGAGCCCCAACGTCAGGGGACAGACCCCATAAATCAGGGTGCGGTCGGGGTCTCCTGGGGCTGGGTGACCAGTCCCCCCAACTGGCGTCTTCAAAGAAGGGAACATTATTTGCCCCCTGGAGGGCGAGGCTGGACCCGGGGTCACAGGCTCCAGGGGGCTCCTCCGGCCTGTCCAGCTCCTGGGCTCCAGGTGGCCCCTCACTGCAGTCCCTGCCTCCGTCTCCACGGGGCTCCTCCTCTGGGTCTGTGTCCCCTCCTCTGTCTCTTGGGAGGACACGGCCATTGCCCAAGGGCCCCCTGACCCAGGAGGAGCCCATCTCAGGGCCCAGCACTGACCACCTCTGCAGAGACCCTGTGTCCCCACGAGGTCCCCTTCCTGGCTTGGGGCACCAGGACACGGGCGTCTTTTTTCTCTGGGCCACTGCTCAGAGTGGACAGTCCACTGCGGCCACGTGCAGTCCCGTCTGCCGACTTGGGCTGGGGCGGAGGCGCTTTCTGCTCTTAAGCCACATTTCAGAGCATCGCGTGACGGTAATGGCCCTTCCTGCGAGACTGTGCTCTGAACAGACTCGGGTGCAGAACGTGGCGGGGCCAGCTGCAGCGCCCTCATTCACGGCAGACCTGCAGGGTTGGCCCGATGAGCAGAAGTGACCCGTCACGAAGGTTGAGCCCTGGCCTCCTCTTTCCTCCTCCCGGAGCAACCTCCGTTGTGTCTATAAATCTGGTGACTCTAGGGACCTCGTGTCAGTGGACGCCTGCGGAAGGTGTCCTTGTGCGCTGCCTGATCTGCTGAGCACAGTGCCATCCCGATGCATCCAGGAGGGAGCAGGTATCAGAACTCCACTCCTCTTCAGGAGCGAGTAATATTCCACCGTCCGGGTAGACGCCGCTGGGGCACTCCCCAGTCTTTTTTAAAAATGTCACTTGAGCTGGCCCACAGGGACCGCGCTCGTGCACAAGGTCACATTTGGGTGCGTGGTGACGATCCGTCATGATCAAACAGGGCCGTGAGCATTTCCGTCTCCCCCGCTCGGCTCTGAACCTGCGTCTCCCTCGTCCATCTTGGTTCTGCCGGACACGTGTGCCGCTCCGTTTGATCTGGGGCCCGGCCGCCGGCCCTGGGCCCTGTTTCTCATTACTCCCCGGGTGGCGTTTCATTTCCGCGTGGGCCCCCCGGTGCTGAAACTGTATCTCCGTCTGCAACGTCCCTGGGCTGGGGAGCCAGCGGCTGTGCCTTCCCGGCTCCGGCTTGGGCGGGGAGGCCAGAGGGCCCAGGTGGACACGTGGGGACCTGGGACCTCCCCCCGGGCTCACGTTTCCGTCACCGAGGATCAGGGTGCGCTCTGATTACAGGGCCCCGTCCCCCTGAGAATCCAGGAGGCATGACGGATGGGTGGGTAATCGCCGGCTCCAGTTCCCTCCGGTTTCTGTCCCCTCTCTGTCCTGCCCGGGGCGCGAGTCACAGGGGATCTCTGCCTTCCGCAGACTGATGGCAACTGGCTCTTTTCTTGAGCAAACTCCTTAGGAAGGAGAAAATGGATGCAGGAGCCGCCGAGCCAGCCGCGTAATTGCTGGGCTCTGCGAAATCTCACCACTTGAACCCGGCACTTAACCCCAGCCTCGCGAGGAAATTAAAAACCGCCAGCCCCAGGAGCCTCCCTCCCCGGCCTCCAGGGACGGGGAAGATGCAGCCTTCCCACCGCCCGGGCCTCCCCTGACTGAGAACCTCCGTAGGTGGAGGCCGGGGTTGGAGGCACAGGGTGGAAGTCCGTCCGTCTGTCTTTCCGCACTCGGGGCTCTGGAGATCGGCCCCGGAGCGTGCATGCAGCCGGCCGCGGAGACCCCCGTTCCACGGGGCACATCCGAATTCCTTTCTCCCCTCTGCGCCTGGACACGGGGTCAGTTTCCAGGTGGCAGCCGTCACGGTGCGGATCCGGGGTGTCCCCAGGGCCTCAGTGTTGAAGGCTGGGTCCCCGCGACAGCCCCGTCCCCCCCCCCCCCCCGCCAGCCGGGGCGTTGGGGAAGGGCTGGGATCCGGAGGCTGGGACCTGGGGAGTGGATTGATCCACGGAGGGATTCAGAGCGGAATGGCGGTGGCCGCCAAAGAGTGGCTTTGAGCGTCACGGTGACGGTGGCCGAGCCTTCCACAGGGGACTTTGGGAAGACCGAGGCTGGCGGTGGAAGCGCTTTTGTCCTATCACCGAGGCCGTTCGTTATGAGGTGGGGCCGGGTGCGACCTGTCACTCGTCCTGGGGATGGCAGGACCGCGGTGACGTCCCTGAAACCCCGGCTGGAGGTCCGGGCCAAGGCCGGGCTCCCTCATTCCAGGTGGAGGCCAAGCACCTGCGCGGCTGCCCCGACGGACTTTGCTTTACTGATGTTTAACTTGGGAGTCCCCAGGGCCGGACCGAGGGCGCACTTCCCCTGAGCCTCGACCCCAGCCCTTTAATTTCCTTTTTTATTTGGAGACAGGGTCTTGCCGAGTTGCTTAGGCCTTGCTAAGTTGCTGAGGCCGGCCTCCAAGTTGCCATCCTCCGACCTCAGCCTCCCCAGCCTCTCCCGTCCTGGGCACAGTGCGGTTGCCCTTAGGTCGCTGCGTGCCTGTGGGTGCGTTGGGGTCTCAGGCGGTGCGTGCGCGGAGCGGTCGCCGAATGGCGCTGACCAGATGCAGTGGCGCGGCCTCTTATCCACGCCAGGGGTGGGCGAGGGGACCTACCGACCCGTGGTCAGCACGCGGCTGGATTTGGAAGGAAACAGGGCTCACTGTTTCAGAGACAGCTCTAACTTGTCCTCTGGCCTGGGACACCTGGTGTGAGAGGACTGGTCACTGTGACTGACCACCAGGGGACCACAGGGGTACCCTGGCAAGGGGAAGAAGAGTCAGGGCCTTCTTTGGGGCCCCCTGTCATTTGCCAAAGCCCCCCTCTGGACGTGGCCACAGGAGGGATCCAGCCGTCCACACACCCCAGCTCCAAACCGTAAGACAGCACCGGACTTTAAGGCACAGAAGTGAATTCGATTTCATTCTTATTGACTTCCAAGTGCTCTTTACATATTCAGGGCACAGTGTCCTCTATCACATTAGGTTGAGCATCTCTGATCTGAAAATTCAAAATCTCAAACATTTTCGAGGGCCAACGGCCCAGCCTGCCGCCTCCAGGACGAGGGGACAGCACATGTCCGTGGCATAAGGTGCCTACTCTGTGCATCTTTGTCGGAGCTGCATGAACAGACGAATCCAATGATCATTTCTGCATTCAGCGGTTTCCCTCCCGGGTGCTGATGTGGCTGGGTCAGGGGCCCGACTTTGAGAACCACTCACCTGTCCCACCAAGAGATGTGAAAGTCGCCGATCTGCTTTACAACGATTAAAAAATGCAAAAACCTGGCGAAGATATCCTACAAAAGGAGCGTGCCTTCCAAGGCCCCCCGCGAAGGCTGACTGCGGGCGGAATCTGGATAAAATGGGACCCGGCAGAATTCTGCGGCGTCCTCCATAAAATCCCAAGGCTTCCGAACCCGGCGGTGCCCGGGGCCTGGAGCGCGGCCGACGGCTCCGCTTCTGCAGACGCATTAACATAATTAATTACGTCTCCCCGCGACAGGAGAGCCGCGGCCTAATTGATTCATAGAGGCCTTGATGGCATTCGGGGGTGGGAAATGGCTCCGAGAAGCTTTTAAAGCCAATTAGAGAGAAAAGCATCTGGATCATGGTAAGTGGTTAAACTCAGCTAGGACTTCCCCCAGATGAGCCCCGGGAGACTCTTCCTAGTTGGGGGCGGGGGGGTTCTGGAGACCACGTGACCAGAAGGAACCGGGACGGTGCTGGGTGTCGGTCCCCAACACGGCGGCGGATCATTTTTTAATCATGGAGGGAGGCGGGGTGGACCGGCCGGGAAATCAAGTCACCAGCCCCAAAATACGTTTCCCAGAGAAATGGGTACGGTGGCTGGATACCCCATAAACACACAAAAGTCCGGGCCGGCTGGGGAGGGGTGCCGGCCGGCCATACTGTCCTGTTGGGTCCACGTACAACGGCGGGACGGCCGGCGTCACCGTGACGGACAACTATTATGCACCCACGGCGACTGGAGTCAAAAGCTGGTGTCTTTGGCCCCAGAGTCTGGAGTCTTTGCAGAGCCCGGGGCCGGTCCGTGTGTGGACTCACGGGCTTCTCTTGGGGCAGGAAGGACCGGGGTCCCTGAGGGTGATTCGCGAACGTTCGCGGGTGGCTTTTGCACCAGGAAGAGAGACCGGCCGCGAGGGGCAAACGAAGGGGCAGTTAGAAAAAGGGGGTGGGACTCTGTGGGGCCAAACCCAGAGAGCCCCTTCGTTTACCCCTTAAAGGCCCAAATATTTTTCCAAAAGTCCTCCATGGTGGACGGGCAGGGGGCTCTGGGGTCTCTTCTTTCCCCTTGAAAATTAACATTTTCCACTTGCACAAGGGCCGTCTCAGTTGGCAGGAGCATTGCCAAGGGCCAGGACCTGGTGGCTGAAGGGAAATCTATTCCCCCGGCCCTGGACGGTGGAGGCTGGACCAGGGTCCCCGGCTGAGCCCCCTCCAGGGCTCCAGGGGGCTCCTCCTGCCTCTCCAGCTCCTGGGCTCCAGGTGGCCCTGGGCTGGCCCCTCACTGCAGTCCCTGCCTCCGTCCCCACGGGGCTCCTCCTCTGGGTCTGTGTCCCCTCCTGTCTCTTGGGAGGACACGGCCATGGCACGAGGGCCCTCTGACCCAGGAGGAGCCCATCTCGGGGCCCTTCCCTATTGCACCTGCAGGACCCTGTTTTGTGACACGAGGTCGCGTTCCCGGATTCCAGGGCTCAGCTCCCCGTGTCCCTGGGAGTGGTGACGGGAAGCTCTCGCGGCTCAACCTGCTGAGCGTGCAGTGTGACTTCACCCGGTCCTCGGGCTTTCCTAATTGCACCCAGAAGGGAAAGTGGCGCCGCGGATGGAGCTGACTTTTACTAGGTCACACGGCGGCTGGTGGCTGGGGGGACGCAGGGACCTACTTTCTGGGATCAGGGACTGCTTTCCTGGAACTCGACAAGGGGACCCGTGGCTTTCGGAGCTGCCGTGGGGATGACAGGGTCTTGGAGCTGGCCGCGGAGTCTCCCTCCCGGGTCCCGGCCACCCCCACGGCCCTTGGATGATCTATAAAACGTCCGTAGACATCAGACTTTCATGTGACATTGCCAGGTCCTTGGGAGGGGTGAAGGACACTCAGAGACGACGCTGCCGAATTGGCTGACCCTTGGTACGGTTTGGGTCGAGTGTCCCCTGATGGCTCTCGTGTTGAGGGCTTGGTCCCCATATGGCCATGTCCAGAGCTGGGGCTTTGGGGAAGGGACTGGACCACGCGGGCTCTGACCTCACAAGTGGATTAATCCACTGATGGTTGGATAGACAACTGCAAGGTGCCACCCAGTTTCTGCCCTGGAACCAGCCACCATCGACTGGATCATCCGACACCAAAAGCCAAACAAGTCTTTCCTCCTCTGGGTGGTTCCTGCCAGGTCTTTTGGTCTCAGCGGCAAAAATCCGACTGACTCCGTCATAGTTTGCCGGGCACAGACGATGCATTAAAACTCAACTGACCACCACGATCTAACCATTCCCCGATTGACCGTGGACACCCAGGGGCCTGGGGCCAGGAAGGAATCGGGAAGGGGCAACCCGGCTGAATTTCCGTCCTCTCACGATGACCGAAGGCTGGACTGGATGTTGCTGTGACAGAGGGAGCCAATGAGCTGTGAGTCCCCGTCCTCAGGACCCCAGAAGCCTTTCCACGCCCTTGCCTTGAGTTGGGGACTCCTCCTTCAGGGGACTAACTTTTGATAAATATGCAACACGGGGCTGCGTACATGTGCATGCGCCCTGAGCTGACAGCCACCTGTTTTCTGTCATTTTTTTGCTGGGGAAGGAACCCGGGGCCTGGAGCTGCTGGTGGAGCAACCGGCGCGGAGCCGTCTCTGCCGCCCTGGAGACATTGCTGGATGCGGCTGGCAGGGGGTGAGCCCAGCGGCCGCTATTGGAGTTGACGTCCCCGGTGGACAGCGGCGGCTAAGTGAGCCCGTGGGAGTAGGTGACCCGAGCGCTCGTCAAGGGCCCTTTGGAAACTTGTTTAAATGGAAAATACGACTTAGGCCCGTGAAAGGCGCAGAGAGGGTCTGGGGGCAGCAGCCGAGCGGCCAGGACAACGGAGGTGGGAGGAGCGACGGGCGCAGGCCTCGTGGGCTGCGGAGGAGGGACGTGCGCACCCCTCCATGGCCGGGTGGCTAGCCAGGCCTTCAGGGGCGCGCACCCCCCGGGGTTGGGGTCTCCTGCGCTTGGGCGCAGGGCAGGGCCATTGGCCCGATGCCCGACTGGTTCGCAGTGGTTTTCTGGAGACGGGGGCAGCCTGTGCGTAACCAAGGTGCCCCAGGAGCGCACAGCTGCTTGTGGCTCGGGCATCCCCCCCCCCCCCCCCCCCCCCCCGGGACCGCGTGGCTGGGGCTACCCTCTGGAGCACCGACTGTCTCCAAGGGAGAGGAGAGATTCAGATGGGAACCCGCTCGTGCGCACGCAGGCAGAAGCACGCGCCCCCGGGGATCACACCCAGACACGCGCGTGTGAGCACACGTCTCACACTAGCACAAAGACGCGCGCGCGCACAGCCAGCCCACCCTCTCCCTGCCCAGCTCCCCAACGGAGGCCCCCACAGGGAGCGGAGAATCCTTCCGGAACCTTCTCGGGCCTTGGCCGCCATGCTCCTTCCCTAGCCTTCCAGAACCTTCTGTCGGGGTGCAGAAGACCCCACGGCACCCCTCCAGAACAGCCTGATCTCTCCTCCCGGCATGCACACGGCGGAGGGTTCCGCAAATCGGGACGCAAATCAGCGAGTCCCGCGCTCTGCTCCGGGGAGGCGTGGGGCAGCAGGGACCAGGCGGGAGAGGCTGGCGCCCAGCTGAGGGGCAGGAGGGGGCCCCTGCTGCCCCGAGCCGCCCCTTGCAGTCTGTGCATCCATTTCCACTGGCCTCTCAGCCCTGGACACGTCGGTCTCTGGAGAAGGCAGGTGCTGGGGGAAGGGTGTGCTCAATGGAGAGCCAAGGAAAGGTCCTGGGGTAGGCCACACCACAGCGCCATCTTTCCCTGGGAGGCCTTGGATGCCTGCGCCACCCGAGAAGGAAAAGCAGAGGGAGACCGGGAGGCCCGGAGGCCGGGAGGCCCGATCCAGAGGAGCCTCTAAGCCCGGCCCTGACGTCGCTCCAGCTTCTAATCACACCTCGTGCTTCCGGGACTGGTGACCCGCGCAACCGCCCTGGGCGGTCCGCATCCAGGCCGTTCCTGGGTGCAGAACCGGCCCCGTCCTCCAGTGCACGTCTGTATTCATTTTTTAAAAAATAAAAAAAATCCTTACCGATCCTCTGGTAGCCCGGGTGCCCCCCACCCGGGTCCCGGAGGCCGGGCCTGCGGTAATCCACCATCTGGCGACCTCCACGTGAAAGATTGAAATGATATACAGTAGGAAGGCTCCCCATTCAATTGCTAATGCCCGCCACCGGGGACGGCAGTGCCCCCCGCCCGAGAGGCCGCTGGGGACCAGGGAATTAGAAATCTCCCAGAGACGAGGCCCGGGCGCCCGGCAGGCCCAGCCCCGTTCTGTGCCTGGGAGCAGAGGCCGGGTGCAGGACAGTGGCCAGGCCCGGGTCTGGGCTCGCTGGGCCTCTCGGGAGCCCGTCTGACGTAGGGTGACCCGTCCGCAGAGCTCTGCGATTGCAAGGAGGCCAGGCCACAGGCCCGGGTCACCTGGGTCGCCCCCTGGGATGCCCAGGTTTGTTCTTCCAGACATCATCAGTGGGTCCTTGGGGTCCCCGCCTGGACCCTGCTCCCTGGCCGGGGCAGGGAGGCCCCCCGGAGCGGGAACCTGGGTGGTATGTAAACTGTTTGCAGAACAGTTACTCAGCCATGTCCAGCCCGCCCGCCGGCCGCCCGCCGTGTTTATTATCTCTTCCCACGGCCAGGCCTGGTCCCCGCGGCCTTCCATGGACTCTTTATCTCAGCCTCTGGGCCATCTGAATCCAATCAGCGGCGGCCGTTCCCACGCCGTGGGCTCAGCTCTCCAAGACGCAGGGGGACAGGCTCTGACCCGGGGAGGACCACCAGTCCAGCACCCGACAAGGGCCAGCCGGTGTTGGCCGGGGGGCCTCTGGACACTGGGAGCTGTTTGTCACCGAGGCTGACCCTGTGCTGCCCGCTGCCCCGCAGGTTCGCAGACGGTCGTGAAAACCGGGTTCAGACTCCCGGGAGGCCTGGCCTGGCCCACGCTCCTCCTCATGGGTCCACCCGGGTCCACCCCAGTGAGCTGGCCCTACCCAGGGCATCTGGGAGCTGGGACCCGGGACCCGGCATCTCAACCCAAGCCAGGAGCTGGACCGTGCTGAGGTGCTCTGTCCAGAGGGGGTCAGGGCGAGGGTTAGCAGATGACCCCAGGAGGCCAGCGCCCTCTGCCTCGTCCTCCTCCGGGGAGGTCCTGGGCCGGGCCACCTTCTCTGGGCTGCACCTGTCCCCTTTGCCCCAGCGGCCGCTGTCCACCTGGCTGACCACCCGGGATCTCAGGTCCACCGCAGACAGAGTCCAGCGGCCACTCAGAGCGGGCAGCGCTCTGCGCTCGGTAGTTATTTATTTATTTAGGGCCGTGTGCAGAGGCCGGCGACTATTTTTGGAAGCGCGGCGTCTGCTCCCCCTCCGGCTCTCCAGAACGGCATCTCCATAATTGGAATAATGCTGAGCCCACACCTGACCGCGCAGTCTCCCCGGGAGGAAGCGCGGACCCGGGAGCCGGGCGGGGTCCCCGGGGGCCGGCCGCAGCGCCCTGGGTCAGGCCTGCAGTTTGGGCTGCGGTGGCCGCAGCGGGACGTGCAGCGGCCATGGAGGGGGCTGTTGAGGGGAAGGGCGTCCATCTGCGGGGGTCTCCTGCCTTCCCACCGAGGCCTGTCCACGGGGAAAGGCCCACGGAGGTGCTGTTGGGAGACCCTAAGGGGCGGAGCCTCCTGGGAAGAAGTGACGTCATTGGAGGCGTGGCCTTGAAGGGGATACTGAGACCCCAGGCTCCTCTTCTTTTCCTTTGCTTCCTGGGTGCCCTGAGGGACAGCTTTCCTCCACCATAGTGCACCCAGCAGCACGGCCCCAAAGCAGCAGGCCCAAGTGGCCATGCACCGAAACCCCACACCCACGAGCCACCTTTCCTCCTTTGGGGGTGATTACCTCAGGTGTTTTATCACAGTCACGGTGAGCGCCACAGAAAAGGGCACCTTTTCGTTTGTATCTTTGGTTGGTTGGAGGGGTTTTCAACCCACCCCCTTCCTTTGAGACACACTGAATGACGTGCTGGCCTTTCACAGCGGTCCTGGACACGCAGGGCCTGGTCTGTGTCCTTTGGTGAGCACAGAGGTCGCCCAGGGGGTTCTACTTAGCAAATCTGAGGCGTCCTTGAGACCCACCCCAGCTTCGGGGACCTCAGGACGCTGTCCATGTCCCCATCGTGTGATTCAGAACCCCTGGACGCCGCAGCCTGCTTGGGCGCACAACCCGCAGGGACCTCAGATGCCCAAGGCATCAGGACGGGGCTTCCTAGGTGGATGCCTTTTTCGGGTCTCGGGCGACCCAGAGCCAAGCGGATCCCGAGGCCAACGTGGGTAGAGTCTCCCATCTTTATCCACCTCCTGCAAACCCTCCAGCTCCGTGGGCCCCTTTGGGACCGGGGGTGGCTATTCCTGGCCATTCCTGGCCCATTTCACGGACTGATGGTCAAGGGTCCCAGGGTCAGTGCCACCCTCTTACCGCGGTTCTGCCAGGGCTGTCCCAAGTGCCACATGGATCTGCAGAAGAACCTCCGACCCTCCACAGGAACAAAGCCCCCATGTCTGCCTTCACGCAAAAGATTTGCAGAAAAAGGGTCCCCAACCCCACTGAGCCCATACTGATTCCCCCAGAGTTGCCGGTCATGTCCCTGAGATTCTTCTGGTGTCACTAAGCTCAGAAAGTCAAGTCCTCTCCTCACCCTGTGTCTATTTCACGATTCATGCTGGACTTTCTCAGCCACTGGTGGCCATGCTGCCTGCTACCATGTTATATTGGTGCACATGCCGCCTGCTGCCATGTTGTATCAGTGCACATGCCGCCTGCTGCCATGTCGTATTGATGCACATGCTGCCTGCCACCATGTTGTATCAGTGCACATGCCGCCTGCTGCCATGTTGTATCAGTGCACATGCCGCTTGCCGCGTTGGTGAGCTCCTGCCCATGCACCCCACTCAGAGCAGACGGAAAGCAGACGCTTCCAGAGGAGTCACGCACCCCTTTCCACCTGTTTGCAAGTATCACGACGTGCCCTGCTGCTGGTTTGTGACGGGGACTCACCCTCCCCTGAGGAAGCGGAAGGTGAACTGGTTCCTTCCGGTTAATATTTGGTACTTGGCTGAATTTCATTTGGACACAGAAACCCCAGCTCAGCAGAGAGACCCTGCAGGCTGGGCTGTTTGCAGGTGCACGCGGCTGTGTGACTGAGCTGGGTCCCTGTCACTCAAGTGCTTGCTGCATTCCATGGGGGGCGTTCGGCTCAGGTGTCCACCAAGGATCATGCAGCCTGAGGCAATGGGCATGTCCGTCAAACTCTCCCGGGGGGCTCTGCAGAGACGGAGGTGCAGCCTTAGGCTCCCGGGGGGCTCTGCAGAGACGGAGGTGCAGCCTTAGGCTCCCGGGGGGCTCTGCAGAGACGGAGGTCCAAATGGCCCCGGGTGCGCCCCACGGTGGACACGGGCTCTGCTCCTCTCCTGCTGGACTTTGTGGGCATGAATCTTCTTGAACTGGCCACGGGGGAAGGCATTTCCTACAGATCTCCTTCCTCCACCAGGCAGGGCGGGTTCTGAGGCCGCAAGTCAAGAGCTGAGCCACAGAGAGGTCAAGAGAGTGACCCAAGGCCACACAGCCGGCGAGCGAGCGGGCTCCAGCTGACCCATCCCGGGACTCCATCTTGGTGACCTTGACATCCCTAGTCACCTCCCCACCTCGTCGGCATTGATGGGTTCAGTGTAGGAATGGGGGGGGGTGGTCTGTTACCCTAAGTGACAGCTGATGGCACGGGGGGGCCCCAGACCGCTCATGGTGCCCACCTTCCCTCCTGACCCTCTGCCTCCTGGGGACGGTCTCAGCTGCTTGATGGACACTTGGCGTTCAGTAGCAAACGCCACCTCAGGGGACTGAGAGGGAGAGAAAGACCCGGAAGGAAAGCAAGAGCACGGCCACCCCGGTGGGAGACTCGGGCGTCCGCTGACCGTGTCTGACCGTCTTGGCCACCAGGGCCCCAGGCCCGATGGCCAGTCATCTCTGGAGTCGATTCTTTCTTCCAACAAGACCAACAGCTTCCTCCGTTCATCTCTGTTGGCCTCGGGAAGAGGTGGGCCCTTTAGCGTCCTTGTCCTTCCCAAGGTCCACTTCCAGGCCCAGCGCTGGCTGCTGGACTTCAGGTCACGGGGGGACACGCCGCTTCTCTAAAGAACCAGATGGTGAATGTGTTCAGGTTGCCGGCTCCGCCAGAGCGTCACAAAAGACCCGGGGAGGCTCTGCAAACGGTGGGCGTGGCTGGGTGTGGATAAAGCTTTATTGACACAACCAAGCAAAGGGCCGGATCGGACCCACCGATTTGGGTCCTTACCAAAGTGGAGGCCTTGGACCGGCACCTGCCCGTCAGCTAGGAGCTGCTGGGAAAGCATCCTGTCCACCCCATGCTAGACACGCTGACCCCCGTTCTGCAGGGGAGCTGGACCCCAAGGTTTTTAAGCATGATCCTTACAAAGCCAGCACCCTTCCAGCTCATGGGGACCTGCCCTTTGGGACACACTGGGCCCCCGGGGGCTGGGGCTGTCCACCAACTGGGCCTGGGGCTGGGGGAGATCCCCTGGCCTCTGCTGGGCAGTTTCCAGGGTGTCCACATGGGATCCTGCCGCCATGTTGGACTTGGAACCTTGAACTTCACCAAAGGTGGAGACGGGAGCGACCTGCTCGCTGGGTCTCGGGAGCCAGGGAGGCACGCACCCTCCTGGGTCTGCAGTCCAGCCACCTCTGGGCTACACATAGGACAAGGACAGTGACCAGCTGGGCGGGTCCTGACCTGAGTGGGGGCTGCTGGGCCAACCCACCCCAGGCACGCGGACGGCTCTTCTAGAATCTCAGCCATCAGAAGGCTCCTCTGTGGCCGGCCGCCGAGCCTCCTGGGATCCGCGGGCCAGGGAGAAGCGGTCCCTCCCTCCTGGTGGCCGTCACAGAGCACCTCATTATCCTAACAGCTGTAAATCCCAATTATCTCTCCGACAGAAAAGCCACTTTAGCATATGCATGCTCCAAACTAAAGGAAGGATTCAAAGCCCGCGCGAGTTCTGGTCGCGCTCCCACCCCAAACCCGTGAACCTCTGGGCTGCGAGCTCGTTAGCACGGGGAGGGCAGCCGTCTTGCGCTGCGAGGTAATTTCAGGACATTTCCTTCGCCTCCTTTCTGCCACTCGGCCCACGGGCTGGGCTTCACAGGAGAGCCGCCTGGCGAGGGCGGGATTGATCTCCGGTGGCCGCTAACGAAGGCCCTGTGTGTTGCAGGGTGGGAACGGCTGGGGACACAGGCTGGGGGGGGGGCGGGGACGCCTCGGCTCCGGAGCCAGGCACGCAGGTTTGGATTCCAAGGTCCCTTTGATTTCCATGTTCTGGCAGATCCGGGCGGAGCCGGTGCTGGGAGCAGGGTCTCTGGTGTCAAGGAAAGTTCTGATCCGTTTCCTCTTGGCGAAGGTCCGCTAAACTTTTGTCTTTCTCTTGATGTCACCCGGATACTTTGGCTGTGAAGAAAAATGTAAATGAGCTGAGATTTTAACAAGCCAAGCCTTGGAGGTGACCTGCTTCTGTCTCAAGCTGCAGCCTGTGCCCCGCTGGCCACGGGCTCTGAACGCAGTCTCCTCGTTCTGCCTCAGAAAATGGGGTTCTCTTTTTTAGGGGGGATACCAGGGATTGAGCTCGGGGACCTCCGACCCCTGAGCCCCCTCCCCAGCCCTATTTTGCATTTTATTTAGAGACAGGGTCTCCCTGAGCTGCTCGGGGCCTCGCTGTGGCTGAGGCTGGCCTTGAACTCACGATCCTCCTGCCTCAGCCTCCCGAGCCGCTGGGATGACCGTGGTGCACCACGGTGTCCAGGCAGGAAATGGGGTTCTTGATGGTGCCACTCGCTCTCTTCCCCTGAGGGAGGTCTGAGATCCACACCTGGCCTCTCCCCCTCAAATAAATCTAAAAAGCCGGAGCCCGCCAGGCCAGGTAAGGCGTCCATGCTGGGGAGCTGCCCTCCCTGGCCGGCCTGATCTGTTGCTGGACATCAAAGTTCCCGTCTCAGCTGTAATTAGGGAAAGCCAACTTGGACGCGGGGCCTTCTGGCACCCGAGCGGGACCTTGGAGGATTCTGCTGAAATCTTCCAAAGATTTAAATAATTAATATGACACTTTGAACTCCGATTGGGAAGTTTAAAAAAAAAAAAAACCCGCAGATAGACGGAGGGAGGCCCGCGCTGGCCTCCGCCACAATGCCCTTGCCCGCGGAGAGCATTTGCTCTGGGGACGTGGGCAAGGGCTCTTTGTCATGCTAAGGAGCCTCTTTGTTGGCACGGGGGTCTCTCTCCCAGCCCCGCACCCCGTGGACACGCTTGCAGGAGACCCAGCCGCTTCTGGAGGGGCAGCACCGTGGTTTAATGGCTTTTAATCCTCTTAATCCCCAGCAAGAACGGCCATCGCGGTGCAAATCCGATCCCCGAAGCCCTCCGGAGCGGCCAGCGCCCAGCGCCCAGCTCGCCAGAGCTGCGCCCCGGAGCACCTCGGAGGGGCGTCCCTTCTGCGCGCCTGGCATTGTGGGGGGCTGCCCGAGCCATCTGACCAGCGCCACGGCCAGATGAGCTGCACGTCCCCCGGCCAGCCAGGCCGGGCCTCCAGGGCGGGCCTCCGGGGCTCTGCAGAGCAGGCCGAGCTGGCCGCAGGGAGTGGCCGGACCCTGTTAGTGCTCAAGGGCAGGCAGCTCACGGCCCAGGTCGGGCTCCGTCATGTCCAGTCCCGCTGCCCCGCGTGCGGAGGCCGCAGCAAATCCCTGAGCCTGACTTGGTACCTGGCTGTGGGGCTGTGAGGACCGGCTCTCAGGCCACCTCTGCGTCCAGGCGGAGGGCCCCGGGGCCACCGTGGACCTGCTGCTCTGCGGCCAGGAAATGGGGGGCTGGGGGTCAACAGAGGTTAGTGAGGGCGGCACAAGGCTCCGCACCCGCGGGCCTCGGGGCTGCCCCAGGAGGCGGGCACAGGGGCCCCCATGGCCTGGGCACCGGCCTCTCCCCTGGGCCTCCTGCACCAGGCAGAGGGGTGGCCGGCCTGCCCTGGACATGGGCCTCGCCCCTGGTCCCTCGTGCACCAGGCCTGGACGCCGGGACACGGCTGAGACCTATGGCGTCTCCAGGCCCATGCGGTAGGCAGCTCCTGCCCCCGTGAAGGTGGACAGATGCCCCGCTGTGCTGCGGGGTCTCCTACCGGGTGGATGTGGAGACGCGCGCAGGCCACACGGCCGCGCAGGCGCCGCCCACCGCAGGACACGCGGACACAGCCCACACCTGACCCCGGCCACCTCGTGTCCACACGTGGAGACGGCCCTCGGCGCTTGCGCTCCAGGCGCGCCACAGCCCACACGTGCCCGAGCGCAGGGGCCTCCCCGGGGCACCAGCTCCGGGCTCCCTGCCCGCCTCGTTCCACCCTCCGCCCGGCCCGTGTCCCCGCGGAGGCGCCCGCCCTGTCGGGTCCCTAACAGGAGGGCAGCCCCGAGCAGGGACGCTCCATCGAGCGCCTAATGGTTGTTTCACGGGTCGCTGCCCCGGTGCCTGCGGGTGGCTTTCGCAGAGCTGCGGCTGCAGGTGGAAGCTGCCGGCCTCACCTCCCCAGGGAGACTGCCGTGATGACAGGCGCCGTGGCAGCCAGTTAGCAGCTGTCGGGGATGTGCTGGCAGCTCTCCGCATGGCTGCCCGGGAAGCCTCGGGCTCCGGGAGATGCCGCAGAGGAAGGAGCAGAGCGGGAGGGTGGGCGTCTGCGGGGGTGGCTGGTGGCCTCTTCCCCCTCCAGCGCACGAGGGCAGGTCCTGGGCCCCTCCAGACCCAGGGCTCCCCTTCCTCTTTCTGATGCGGAGGTCCTCCTACGCCCAGACCCTTCTGGACGTGGACCCCAGGACATTTGCGTTGGTCATTTGGAGGCCAGAGGTCCTCAGACCTGTCAGCATGGAGGCTGGACGGCTCAGAAGGTCACCCAGGGGACCCTTATCCCGGGCCACACCGTGACCCTCCTTCAGGTATTTTCCCAGTGAGTCCCACAGCCAGGTCCTGCCAGATGACCACCAGGGTCATCTCCTTCTCCGTCTCAACAGGAGTGTCCCCGTCCAGGTGGTCAGGTCCTCTCGAGCTCCGTGAGCCTGCTGGCCCTGGTCCACTCTCCCGCACTGAGCCGGGTCCCCACCCTGCAGACTGGACATGGGGACGCCATCCCACGAGTCTCCATGCCTGGCCAGGCCCGCCTGACGTCACTGGGCTGTTCTGCTTCCCGTGGACACTGCGGCCCAGGCCACCCTGCGCCCAGCTCGGGCTACGTGTGGGTCTGCTGCCCACGTCAGTCCCCCTGGCAGTCCAGGTGAGCAGGACAGAGACCCTGCAGAGACCCAGCCCCGCGCAACGGGATGTCCACGGGCGCCAGGGGGTCCCCTGCCAGGGGGTCCCCTGCACCGCCACCCAGCGTCCAGCACGGTGGCCTCCGTGCGTCATGTGGGGACGGGAAGTGGCCCCAAGGACGACCGTGTCCTGACCCCGGTGAGGGACGGGCCAATGCCCCAGAGGAGCCCACGTCCCAGTTCTCGAAACCTGTGAGCCCCGGACCTCAGGCGGGGTGGCTGGAGGCTGCGGGGGGGGGGGGCTTCTCTGTCCCTTCTCCTGGCTCCGAGGGTTTGCTCATGGGAGGCTGGACAGGGATGGCCTTCTTCTACAGAACCCTCCTGTGACCCTCCTGACCTGCCCCGAGGACCCCTGGGGCTTGGAGCAGGGGCCGGGCCTTGGGCTTCCTGGGGCTTGGAGCAGGGGCCCAGCCTTGGGGCTTCTTGGGGCTTGGAGCAGGGGCCTTGGGGCTTCCTAGGTCTTAGAGCAGGGGCCCAGGGTCGGGGCTTCCTGGGGCTTGGAGCAGGGGCCTTGGGGCTTCCTGGGGCTTGGAGCAGGGGCCTTGGGGCTTCCTGGGGCTTGGAGCAGGGACCTTGGGGCTTCCTGGGGCTTGGAGCAGGGGGCTTGGGGCTTCCTGGGTCTTAGAGCAGGGGCCCAGGGTCGGGGCTTCCTGGGGCTTGGAGCAGGGACCTTGGGGCTTCCTGGGTCTTAGAGCAGGGGCCCAGGGTCGGGGCTTCCTGGGGCTTGGAGCAGGGACCTTGGGGCTTCCTGGGGCTTGGAGCAGGGGCCTTGGGGCTTCCTGGGTCTTAGAGCAGGGGCCCAGGGTCGGGGCTTCCTGGGGCTTGGAGCAGGGACCTTGGGGCTTCCTGGGGCTTGGAGCAGGGGCCTTGGGGCTTCCTAGGTCTTAGAGCAGGGGCCCAGGGTCGGGGCTTCCTGGGGCTTGGAGCAGGGGCCTTGGGGCTTCCTGGGGCTTGGAGCAGGGGCCTTGGGGCTTCCTGGGGCTTGGAGCAGGGGCCTTGGGGCTTCCTGGGGCTTGGAGCAGGGGCCTTGGGGCTTCCTGGGGCTTGGAGCAGGGGCCCTGGGGCTTCCTGGGGCATGGAGCAGGGGCCCAGCATCAGGGTTTCTTGGGGCTTGGAGCAGGGGCCCAGCATCGGGGCTTCCTGGGGACCCAGCACCAGGCCACTATGCACCGAAAGGCACAGCAGGGCAGGACCCCTGTCCCTTGGGGTCACTTGTCATGGGGCAGGACCCTCATCCCCTGGGGTCACCTGTTACGGGACAGGACCCCCCTGTCCCTTGGGGTCACCTGTCACTGGGCACGACCCCCATTCCCTGGGGTCACCTGTCACCGGGCAGGACCCCTGTTCACTGGGGTCACCTGTCACGGGGCTGGACCCCCCTGTCCACTGGGTCACCTGTCACGGGGCTGGACCCCCGTCCCCTGGGGTCACCTGTCACGGGGCAGGACCCCCGTCCCCTGGGGTCACCTGTCACGGGGCAGGACCCCCGTCCCCTGGGGTCACCTGTCACCGGGCAGGACCCCCGTCCCCTGGGGTCACCTGTCACGGGGCTGGACCCCCGTCCCCTGGGGTCACCTGTCACCGGGCAGGACCCCCGTCCACTGGGGTCACCTGTCACCGGGCAGGACCCCTGTCCACTGGGGTCACCTGTCACGGGGCAGGCGCTGCAGGACAGGATCCCTCTCCCCCCGTCCCGGTGCCTGGCGCTGACCCGGGGCAGCTGCACCCCGGGCTCCGAGGCCGCCGCACCGTGAGCCCCTGGCCGAGGGCGCGGTGGCCTGTCCTGCGGCCCGGGCTGCGCGTCAGCAGAGAGGCCATTCAGTCATCCCCCGGCCTCTGTTTCTCTCTTCTTCTTTCTCTTTTTTTTTGTCCCTGAAATTGCTTTTTATTCCGGTGATGGATCTTCTTGGCGGGGAAGTCGCTGGGTAATACGATAACATTCGCCTGGGCCGCCCTCGGAGGCCGTTATGAATGTTTAATCAGGAGGACGCGGCGGGGGACATTAGCGGCCCCTGCACCAGGGCCCCGCGTCGGGTAATGAGGATGAATCGCCTCGCGCCCAGAAATCAATTGGCGCTTCCCACGGCCCCGCCGCCCTGCGCCTGGCACTTAATTAATTAAGTCGCACGAGCCGGGGAGGCAGGCGGGCTCCGCACACGCCGATGGCCAGCGCGTGGACACGGGCTTCCCTCCTCTCGGGGTCCCCGTCCCCCTGATCCGCGACTCTCCTGCAGTTTGGGAAGAAAGAGGGTCAGGGCGCAGAGCAGGCCACCCTGGGTCTCCCCTGCAACAGGTTGGGGACAGAGACGTGGAGCTGTCATTTCCTGTCCCCATCATCGGCTCAGAGAAGGAAGGAGCCTCAGGGCCCCCACCTCTGCCTCCCGTAGGAAGTGAAGCACCGATTTCTTGGCCGGGAAGATGGACAATTTTTCTTAGACCACGGCCTCTACAGGAGACCAGGGCCTCTGCGGGAGACCAGGGCCTTTACAGGAGACCAGGGCCTCTACTGGAGACCAGGGCCTCTGCGGGAGACCAGGGCCTCTGCGGGAGACCAGGGCCTCTACTGGAGACCAGGGCCTCTACAGGAGACCAGGGCCTCTGTGGGAGACCAGGGCCTCTACGGGAGACCAGGGCCTCTGCGGGAGACCAGGGCCTCTACTGGAGATCAGGGCCTCTACTGGAGACCAGGGCCTCTACAGGAGACCAGGGCCTTTACAGGAGACCAGGGCCTCTGCGGGAGACCAGGGCCTCTGCGGGAGACCAGGGCCTTTACAGGAGACCAGGGCCTCTACTGGAGACCAGGGCCTCTACAGGAGACCAGGGCCTCTGCGGGAGACCAGGGCCTCTACTGGAGACCAGGGCCTCTGCAGGAGACCAGCATTTCAAGAGGTGTCTCCCCAGCAGATGTCCCCAGGGCTTTCAAACGGTGGCTCTGTTTGCAAACACTCATCCAGGGCAGGACCTGGGGGCAGGGGTGGCCTCTCCTGCCCTTCATCTGTGAGTGAGGTGGCTTTGAGTGCCCTCCAGGGCTACGTGGGTCTGTCCACCTTATTATCTACCCACCTACCTGCCTGTCTGTCCATCGGCTGCTCATTCCTTGCCCTCTTCCTTCCTGTCTCATGTCAGTCAATCGCCTGTGGACACCGCAGTCCACGTGCTGCCCAGAGTCCCGGGACCCAGCCCTCTCGGCACCTGCTGACGGACGGCCCACCAGGGGAGCTCACCTGTGCCCGCCTGTCCCCACCCACCTGGCACCTGGGCTCCTCCCAGCTGTCCCCCGGGGAAGGGGCCGCGGGCAGTGGCGCTGTGAGCACGTGCCCAGGGCCAGCTCCGTTCGGCTACACGTGCCCAGGGCCAGCTCCCTTCTGCTCTCGTAGGACTGTGTCCATGCTTCCCTCAACACAGGGACCAAGTGGGACCCCCAGTGGGCGACACCCAAGTCCCCTGCCGCCGTCCGGGGTCTCCCTGTCCGCTGGGTCCCTGCCCCTGGGCTGTGAGTGCTGAGCACCGAGCTCGCTGGTGGCTGTTCGTTGCTGTAAGAAAGACACCGAGGAGGAGAGATTAAAGGAGGAAAAGGTCGATTCTGCCTGGTGGTGTGAGGTGTCAGCCTCGTGGTCAGGGACGGTCACCTGCTCGCCCGAGAGACGCGGAGGCCCCGTTGGATACGGGAAGAGTGATGATTGACAGCGCTTAGCTCCGCCCCTGCGGGGGGGGGGTCCTGAGTCTGCGCATGCGTTGACTTCACCGGGCTCGGAGCCGAGCTGGGTCCTGACCCCCGCGGGCAGTGGACACCAGGTGGTTGGCGCCGGGGGTGGGGCCGGAGCAAGGGTCTCTGGCTGCAGCCTCTGGACACGGGTCAGTGCCAGTGGGCAGCGTGGCCTCTCTTGAGTAGACCTGCAGCCACGGAGCCTGTCCATCTCTGGGCGCACGTGGACAGCTCCCAGGAGGGCTGAGGTGCCCACCGGAGGGATCCCAGCTCTGCCTCAGGGGCGGCCTCCGGAGGATTGAGTGGGCTGCGGGCTTCTGTCCACCCCGGGCTGGCCGTTCTCCACCAGTGGGGGTCCTGCTTGAGGGCCTGAATGAGGGGGGTTCCCTAGAAACATCAGGATTGAAAAGGTGGACTGAGTTACGCCGGGCCCGGTGGCCCACGCCTGGCCGGGGAGGCTGAGGCAGGAGGATCGCGAGCTCCAAGCCAGCCTCAGCCACAGGAGGCCCTGAGCAGCTCAGGGAGACCCTGTCTCTCAATAAAATGCAAAATAGGGCTGGGGTCGGGGGCTCGGGGGTGGAGGGTCCCTGAGGTCCATCCCTGGTACCTCCCCCCCTCAAAAGTAGTGTATTTAAAATGTTATTAAAAGTATCATTTAAAGTATTAAAAATAATAGCTGCACACGCCGCGGCCGGGCTGTTGGGAGGTTGACTGACAGTTCCCAGGCTCTCCGGCTCACCCACTGCTGCAGACGCCGGGGCCGGCCCGAATCACCCCTTAACCATGAAATAAATTGGAGCAGTCACAAGCCATAACCGTGCTCCCCCAGCACGCGGAGTCCCTTCCCGAGCAGAATCCACCAAACATGTCAGGAGAAGGAGGAGAAATCATTCCCCTATTATGCAAATCCCCGGGCCTGCCCGGGTGGCTAGATGTGCCATCCGTCGTGGAAGAGGGGACGCCAGCTCCATAATGCACCCCCAGCGCCGAGGTTGCATTTAACCGAGAAATAAAGACGCTTCAGAATCAACATCTGCTCCCGGGGTCCCCGGGCAGCTGCAGCCTCAGGGGTTTTCAATGAGACCCCCATTTTTTCTTTAGTTTCTTTTTTAAACCAGGGATGGAACCCAGCACCGAGCCGCGTCCCCAGCCCTTTTTATTTTTTTATTTTGAGACAGGGTCTCGCTGAGTTGCTGAGGGCCTTGCTAAGTGGCTGAGGCTGGCCTCCAACTTGCCATCCTCCTGCCTCAGCCTCCCGAGTGGCTGGGATCACAGGTGTGCACCGTCCCACGCGGATGATCGTGGCTTTTCAGTGTCTCTTAATGAGCTCGGTGCCCTCCCATTTCTGCCACACCGGGGGACGGGCAGAGCCAAGCTCTGCCATTTTGAGGGATGCATGCTTAGGTGCCTCAACTATCTTTAATTCTTTTTAAATCAAGAAACCAAAGACGGCCCGATGCCGGGATGATACCCGCGGGGCACCGTGTCTGCAAGTCGGCTCTGCGGAGGGACTTTAGGGTGGCTGGGTATGCTCCCTCCTGACCCTCCCAAGAGACAAAGACAATGTCACCTGTAAGCAGAGAGTCGGCTCGGCCTCACTGCCACCTTGTCCTCTGCCTACCTCTGCTTTGCACGCGCACGACCCAGGGGTCGAGTGGCTTTTCTGAGTTTGTCCGGCCTTGCCGGGCGGGGGACAAGTTCCTTGCTCACAGGTGGCAGGCGGCTGCGGAACAGGGATCCCTTCCCTTCTGAGCAACCTGAACAACTGTTAAAAACGATTGCTTCCTTTTTAAGCAGAGAGTCTGGGAATTTGGTGCAAAAAAAAAGGGGTCTTTTTTTTTTTTTCCTTTAACAAGCCCCCAAAGACCACTTTCCAGCCGTGACAGCACTTGGCTGAGTTACAGACTCCAGGCCGTCACCTCCCCCTCCGCAGTGGCCCGGCTGTGACCCCTGGTGACCTGACATTCCTGGCGCAGGAACGCGGGCCTCCTCCACAGATGGCTTCCGTGTTCACCTAAGTGGGAGCACATGGCTCCCTACCGCGCGGCTCACGCGGGAGCTCCGCAGTTCACGGGGAGGAGCCGCGCGGCAGAGTGGACCTGGACACCCTTCCTGCCCTGCAGGGACAGTCCGGGTTTTTTTTTTCCCGCTTCCATTTTCAAGTTTTGCCAGCAGGACGCGGCTCCGACCGCCGAGAGCCTTCTCCCTCCGTGTCATGGTCGGCCAGCTTCTCCACCTGGACCAGCTGCTCCCTGGCTCACCCAGAGGACAGGGCAGCAGCGGTCCGGCCTGGGCAGCCAAGACACCGTGGGAATGAAAGTCCAAAGGCACCAGAGTGCTGGGCGCGCTGGTGCCCACCTCCAGTACCCGCCCCTCTCGGGAGGCTGAGATGGGAGGATCCCAAGTTGGAGGCCGGTTCAGCAACTTAGGGAGGCCCCAAGCCACCGAAAAAGACCCCCGTGTCTCTCAATAGAAATAAAAAGGGCTGGGGACGGGGCTGCCTGCCCCCGGGACCAGAGTGGACGGCAGGTGTCCTCCCCTCACCCATCACCCTCCAGCCGCCCTGTTGGCTCAGGAGGACCCTCCGTGACACCTCCTTATGACAGCTGCGTGCACCTTGGGACGGGAGGTGGTCCCCCTGGACCCTGTGTATCTTTATCGGGGACCTGTCAGTTTGCACTAGGCTGGGGAGAGCCGCGTGCACGGTGGAAGGCTCCCGCATGCTGCCTGGGTCTCTGTCCCCCGAGGACACTGTGCTTCCTTTTGTCTTAAACCCTGGGTGCATCCCGGGTCCTTGGGCCACCGAGGTATTAGAGTCCCGGCCTCTGCGGAGGAGGCCCCCCGGAGCCTGGAAACGGCTGCATCCTGCGCGGGGCGGACCCCGGGGCTGGGGAGACTGGCCCCTTCTGAGTCGCCTTCTGCACAAACCCCTGTTAATTCCCGAGCATTCGCAGCCGTGAAACCGTAAGACACCTTCAGGTTGGGCTCTCTCAAGGGGCACTTTCATGTTAGGCTAATAGTCAGATTCTAGAGAAGGAAATCCGCGGTCATTAAGGGGGGGACCGGCTTGCACAGCCATGAAAGGTGTCCCCCTCACCCGCAGCCCAGCCGCTCCCCGACTGGGGGGGGCCCAGGGACACTTGAAAGGCGGTGAGCCTGGCCGAGGGGGGACCCGCTGAGCATCGCATCAGGAGTGATAATGAGGTGGACCGGGATCCCAGGAAGAAAGGATGAGGGGGGGGTGCACTTGGACTGTCCAGGCCCCGCATCAGACAGGGAGCGCCCCCCGATGGCAGAGGCCACCCCGAGGGGAGGGAGGGCCACACAGAAGAAATGCGGGGCTCGTTTTACTGGAGTGTGGGGGGCCAGCTTGCATCTGGGGAGCCCGTCACCGTGTCCACTAAGTGACCCCGGCTCCCGGGCTGTGATTCTTCCATCCGGTCCTTTCAGACATCGGCAGGGAGCTAAGGAGGCGCAGGAGCCGCGGCCTCCCCGGGGGGCGCGGGGCTGGGCTTTCTGTCCTGCTCCACAGTGTCCTGTGGCCTGGTGGCTTCGGGGACGCTGAGCTGCGGGAGGACTGTCCACCCCCGACTGGTGCCCAGAAGGCCGCGATGTCTCTAAACTGGGTCCTTTTAGGCTGCGGGGGACTTTGGGGAGCCGCGGGCGGGTCTCCAGTCGTGCGCAGACGCGGAGAGGCCTGCGCGGAGGAGCCGGCCACGGCTGCGCGCTTCGAGGCTCGGTGTCCACCTTGGACGGGGAGGACACGGAGAGGTCCTGGGAGCCGGGGCCGGGGGCACACACTTGGAACTGCAGGACCGTCCTCGGATGCGTCCATCCACAACGGCCTGCGAGGGCCCGGGCCGGCTTCTCCCGGGGCGCACCGTGCGGACCCCAAGGCCCCCCGAGGACCCCGCAGCCGGAGGCGGCGACTCACGGCCCCCGGAGGTGGCAGAGGCTGCCTGGGTGGCCCGGAGCCGCCCCAGACTGTGAAAATGGCGCAGCTCAATTAGAGTCCAGCCCCACTCCCGGCGCCCACAGAGGGGGCTTTGGTTAGGAGACCCCACCTCGTGGCCGCGGCTGTAAATCTCCTGGAGCGGCCGTCGGCTGGCCCACCCGGGAGCCACCCCCCGCTCGGGCTGGACACGGGCCTCGAGGACGTCACTCCGGGGGCCGGCCCTGCAGTGTCCACGTCCCCAGGCGGCGCGCCCGGCCTCAGCGCCCATCTGTCTAGGCCCTGAACCGCGGGGAGGGCTGGGCTCCCTGGGCCGGTCCTGCCCTCGGGTTGGAAACCACCTTCCTGACCCTGTTTATTTTAAGACCCGGAAAGTGGCTTGGGGCCTGGCTCCTTTGCTGCCGCCGGCCTCCAGCTAGCGAGCCCCGGGCCTCGGCTGTCCAGGGCTGCGGGGGTTACAGGCCTGAACCGCTGTCTCTGTTTTGGGTACCAGGGATTCCACTCGGGGGACCTCCACCGCTGAGCCACCCCCTCAGCCCTTTTCATCCTTCCTTTTGGAGACACGGCCTCGCCAAGTGGCCTCCGACCTGTGATCCTCCTGCCTCAGCCTCCAGAGCCCCTGGGACGACAGGTGTCTGCTCTCAGGCTTGGGTCAGGGTGTTGGCTCCGAGTGGGTGACACCTTGCTCAGGGCCAGTGCAGGGGAACAATCCCCTTGTCACTTGGTGATGGAGCCCACTGTCCATGCCGAGCGCTGGGGTCCCTGAGGCCAGGTCCCTGGTGGCCCTGTGTTCCCAGGGGACGCCCCAAGGCTCCTTCTCCCTCCTCGTCTCCTCCAGCACATTTGTAATTGAGGACCGAGGCTGGACCCGGCCAGCAAGAGGGAGCCCAGGAAGGAGGCCTGCCCCCTCGGAGGAGTTATTTTAACAACCTTGGTGACTTGGGCTCCGGCACCGATCCGGAAGTGGACGCCCACAGAGGCGGCCTCCTTTCGCCTCTATTTTTAACTTTTAAGGCCAGGAGACAGGACAAGACGGGAGATTAAAAAAAAAACCAAAACCCATCTGGCCCTGAGTTGATCAGAAGGAAGCGGCTCTTGGGAATTCCCGGGGGGCCCAGCCCGTGGGCCGCGGCCGCCCACGCTGGCCCTCTGGTGGAGAATCTCCCGGCAATTTCTGGGTAGAACCGGAGGCTGAGGCTGTTTGCAGTCAGGGCTGCCGGGGCCCAAGGTCTGTGAATCTGGCGCCTTCTCTTCTCCCGAGGCCGCGGGCAAATGGGTGCCCAGGGGAAGCGGCGGGGTGCTGGGGCCGGCCGCCGGGGATGTGGCAGAACTCGCCTTGGCCTGGTTGGATCGCAATTAAAAGGAGCGTCAGGGACAGAGAAGGGACCCGCAGGGCTTGCTCCGCCGCACCCAGAACTTGAGCTCCTTCTCCGCTCGCGGTTGCCCCCCCCTCTGATTGGCACGATTTTGGTTTCCGGGGAGACGCTGCCTACGTGGGTGTCCGCGAGGCTCCAAGGGGCCAGAGAGATTTCTGGGTCCCCCTGCCTCTGAGGTCCAGCCACCTGCAGACCCCCAGTGGCACGTGCAGTTGAGCTCGGCATGGACCGGAGGATGTTCCTGGGGTCCTAGTGGACCCACATCTCCCATCGGGGCAGAGGGAGAGGTGACGGGCAGATGAGGAGGGCACCACCCGCCTCGGCTGTCAGTCAAGGGTCCCCCTGGACCGTGGGAGACCATCTCCCAGCCCAATCGCTGCCTGCACCCAGTGCAGAGGCCCCTGGGCCCGGAAACCAAGGATTCCAGGGTGACAGGTGAGGGGACCCGGGACACGCTCCCAGGACGGAGTGCAGAGGGTCACTCCATGGCTGGCCGACTCCATGGCTCTGGCCCAAGGGGAGCAGAACAAGATGGCGGCAGGGCCTGGAGGAGGAGAGCAGCTCAGGACAGGGCACCAGGGGGCAGAGAGAGCTCTGTCACCAGGGACAGGACAGGGACCCCCAAGGCACAGCCCAGGGACCCCCTCCTCCAGCCACACCCCACCTGCTGCAGTCACCACCCAGTGAGTCCATCCAAGTGGATTAATCCACTATGAGTCTACACCCAGTGAGTCCATCCAAGTGGATTAATCCAGTATTAGTCTACACCCAGTGAGTCCATCCAAGTGGATTAATCCAGTATGAGTCTACACCCAGTGAGTCCATCCAAGTGGATTAATCCAGTATGAGTCTACACCCAGTGAGTCCATCCAAGTGGATTAATCCACTATGAGTCTACACCCAGTGAGTCCATCCAAGTGGATTAATCCACTATGAGTCTACACCCAGTGAGTCCATCCAAGTGGATTAATCCACTATTAGTCTACACCCAGTGAGTCCATCCAAGTGGATTAATCCACTATGAGTCTACACCCAGTGAGTCCATCCAAGTGGATTAATCCACTATGAGTCTACACCCAGTGAGTCCATCCAAGTGGATTAATCCACTATGAGTCTACACCCAGGGAGTCCATCCAAGTGGATTAATCCACTATGAGTCTACACCCAGTGAGTCCATCCAAGTGGATTAATCCACTATAAGTCTACTCCTGTCATAATCTAATAATTTCACCTCTGAGCCTTGGGACATGATCTTCTGGGCTTTGTGGGGAACACCGCGTCTTTTTCAAGGAAGGCGTCTTGGCTACGAATTTCCCTCTGAAGATGGCTTTGGCTGCACCCCGCAGACATTTTCTGGGTAGGTGTCTGTGGCTATGAATCTCCCTCTCAGAACCGCTTTAGCTACGCCCGGCAGGCTTGGGTACATTCTGTTTCCCTATTCACTCGTCCCAGGAAATTTTTAAAAATCGCTCCACTGACCCACTGGTCACCACCCACATCCCGCATGTTTGGGTCATTTCCAAAATGATGCAGAATGGCCCTCTGGTTGCCTGCAGCCCCCGGGTCCTCTGCCAATGCTCCATCCCTACAATCTCAGCAGTGACCCTCTCTGGTTCTTCTTTGAGATCTTTGCTGGCATAACGGGTCTCAGGTCCCGTGTCTTGGGGTAGATTCTGCATTTCTGTCAACTTTTACCTATTTATCTGTTCTCTTCAGATGCACACGGGACCAGAGCGCATTTTGACACTTCCCGCTTACGTGGTCTGGACCTTCCCATTCTTGTGGTTGGACGTGACGTGGAGTTGCACAGGTCGTGGGTTCACACATGAACCCGGGAAAGTGATGTCTGAGTCATTCCACGGTGTTTCCTGTTCCCATCCCCCACCCCGTTTAACCCAGCTCCATCCATTTACTGCCCAATGCCGTCATTGCCTTCTTCTTTAAGGCTGAGTAATATTCCGCAGAGTATATGCACCATATTTTCTCTTTCTATTCATCTGTTGAAGGGCACGTAGGTCGGTTCCACAGTTGAGCTACTGTGAGTTGAGCTGCTCTGCGCACTGATGTGACGGTGTCCCTGTAGGGCACACAAAGTCCTTTGGGTACAGACGGAGGCATGGGATATCTGGGCCACATGGTGGTTCCATTACGAGTTTTCTCCTAGACGGAGCCGTCTCCCTGCCCCGCACACCCGACCTGCTCCAACCCCTGCAGGATGGACCCCGGGCTGCAGGCGAGGACCCAGGGAGCATTCGTGTGACGTCGTGTGACATCGTGTGACATCGTGTGACATCGTGTGACATCGTGTGACATCGTGCAGGGGTGTGGAGAGTGCACCTTTGCACCGACCCCGGCTCATGGAAGCATCCACCCTGGGAAGTCTTCAGGACATTTTTTTCTCATTTACCGGAGAACCCGGCCTTCCCTTGGCGGTGGCGAATGTTTGCTAGGAGAGCCCGGCTCCGTCGCTCAGGGGGACTGACAGCTTCCAAACACGGGCCGTCGGCGCGCGGTGACCCGACGCCGTGTCGATGCTGCGACTCTAAACGAACCAGACACAGGTGGATCCAATTTACTTCTTAACGCTGGGCCGAAAGGGCTTGGGCCACAAGAGCGGTTTGGTGCGCAACGAGCGCGCTAATCCCCAACCTTGGAGCCACGGTTGGAGACGCCTCTGTAAACACCGGAGGCCCCGCCTGGCCCTGGGTGACAGTGGAGCACGCACGCACGGTCCCCCTTGACCGCAGGGGAGGCCTGGGCCCTGGGTGACAGCGGAGCGCGCACGGTCCCCCTTGGCTGCAGGGGAGGCCCGGGCCCTGGGTGACAGTGGAGCACGCACGGTCCCCCTTGACCGCAGGGGAGGCCCGGGCCCTGGGTGACAGTGGAGCGCGCACCGTCCCCCTTGACCGCAGGGGAGGCCCGAGCCTCGTGCGTTAGACGTTTGCACAAGGCTCGGGGGTGACCAGTGGGTTTGGGGGCCTTGGAGAACCGGCGGGGAAGGGCAGTTTGCAGGTGCCCAGGTGCGTCCAGGGCTACCCGCGCCTCACTCTGGACCCTCGGGAGGGTTCAGGTCCCTGCGCCCCAGACGCCCCGGGAAGGTGGCCTGACTGGTCATGCGGGGGAGTGTCCAGAGCAGGGGGCGTCCAGGCTGCCCCCCAGATCACCGAGGGCTGCACCTGCAACTGCCCACGAACCTTTAGCCGGGCGACAGCCACCCAGGCCCCTCCGCCAGCCCCGTCTCCACGGTTCTCCGAGGGGCTCAACAGACCCCGCGGCTGGGGACGCCCGGATTCCGGTCCCCACCCCCTTCCGGGGGTCCCCACCGTCTAATGAAGGAGGGAAAGGGGGCAGCGGGCGTGTCACCGATCACACACACGCGTCGGCTGGTTGGTGCCGACGAGGCTCACGGAGCCGGGTCCCCTGCAGGATGTCACTCTCCGCGACGGGGAGGGGCCGCGGGGCGGGGGGCGCGTCTCTCCCGCGCTCCTAATGGCGCTTGGCACCGCTGTCGGGAAGACAGGGCCGGAGCGGAGCCGCGAACGATGGGGACAAATAGGGCCTTCATCTCCCGAGAAGGCGACGTCGCCGCGGTCCCCTGCGAGGGCGGAGCAGCGGCAGAGGCGCTGGGGGCGGGAGGCTCGGCAGGGGAAGGGCCCTCTGCGCCCCTCGGACCCGGCAGGGAAGGGGGCGCCCGGGCGCGCGGGGACTGCGCTGCGCAGAGGCCCCCAAACGCGTGCGCGGTGCGCGGAGGTGAGGGAGGGCTTTGCATCCAGAGGAAGCGGACTGGACGCTGGGCACAGACCACCCCCAGCCCCCTGGGGTCCGGTGCTTGCCCCTGGCTTCGGGAAGGTCGCCTCTGAAGGGCAGGTGTGGCCTGGGGTGGGGAAGGACCGCCCCCAGGTGGCGCGCACCGGGCGCCTGGTGCCTGGTGAGCTGTCAATCAGTCCCTGGTCCCCGGACCACCCTCTGTGTTGAGTCCACCCTCCTGAAAAGGCTGGTGACTGGCTCTTGGGTGGTTCCTCCGAAGATTCAAATATCACTTAGATCCAAATTACTATTTGAATCTGAACCATAAGCCGCCTGTGGCGTCTTTCAGAGTCATTTCTTTGTGAATGTATATTTTTTCTCGTCTCTGGAAAGTCCATCCCGCGGTCAGGAGCGTGGTCTGCACCACAGGGAGCAGGACCTTTTTCCTTTTTCATGGCTAGATAATATTCCACCGCGTGAATCATGGTTTCTGGATCCATTCACCCTTGGGTGGACAGCTGGGTTGGTCCGGTGGCCGAGTTTCTTGCACACAGTGCATGCTCAATAAATGCACGGTGCATGGAACTCAGTTAGGCGGCAGAAGAGACGCCACCCGCCTCTCGTCCACCACGCGTGGATCCTTATTTTCCTGATCGGTAAGTTTTCCCCATCGGTGCTTCCCGCCTGTTTGACGGGGCTCGGCTTCATGGCCACAGCAGACTGGAAGGTCCACTCGGGCCCTTGAGCCAGACGGACCCTCTTGCCCCTGAGACTGAGAGTCTCTCTTTTGATGGCTGATTGAGGGACCTTATCCTGGTCACCATTTCCCGCTGTGAAACTTGGGCCCTGATGGTGGGTGCACCCTGTCCTCCTCCACGGAGGCCTGGGGTGAGCTCCCGGGAGACCGTCCTAAGGACCAGGAGAGGACGCCCCTTCAGTTCTAGGGTGGGTGGGGGGTCTGTCGAGTTCAGAGACTGAATTGGTGGTTGCCGATCCCTTGAGGGTGTACAGCACTTCCAAAGAGGCGATGTTAACTGGTAATCAAAGGCCGTGAGAAGGGATAATTCAGCCTTCGTCCCGGGAGTTAAGAGGCAGAAGCAACCCAGCATCCACCCACGGCGGGCCACGTAAACGGAGCACGGTCCCTGCATGTGATGGAATGCTACGCAGCCAAGAAAAAGGGATGGGGCTCTGACACATGCTACCGTGTGGGTGAGCCTGGGGCACGTCATGCTTGGTGACGCATGCTCGGTGGCTCCAAAAGGCCAGTGACATAGGACTCCATTTATATGTGGTCCCTAAAGCTGTGAAAATCCCTGAGACAGAAAGTGGGATGGGGGTGGGGTGCCGGTGGCTGGAGGGAACGGAATGGGGGGAGAAGACGGGAAGTTTGGTGGGCTCTGACCATCCTGCGCCCAGGGGGAGGGTCCAGCCGCTGTCCCTTCCCCATGGGGACCGCTGGGCTGGGGCGATGGCAGCGTCCACTCCCTCCGACTCTGATCGGTATGCGGTCACTGTTGTTGGTACCATTTGCAGGAACGGCTGCGGGGGCTGCTCAACCAGGGAGCTGCCCCGGGACCAGAAAGCTCAGGACAGGGCTGACCTCTGCCCCCGAGGAGCCCAGCCTCGGGCCTCCGCGGAGGGACATGCGCTAGGGACACGGCAAGGGGTCATCCAGGGGGCCCCGGGACAGCACAAACGGTCAGCGTCCTGGTGGGCAAAGCAGTAAAATCACGGAGCCCTGCATTCCATCACCGAAGCCTCAAAGCAAACCGGTGACACCCCGCCTGGTGGGCCTCGTCCAATCAGGTGAAGGTCTTGGGGTCAACAAAGAGGGGAGAGGGAAATGGCTCCTGCCGATGACCTCCAGGCATGGCCGGGCAGAGCAGCTGCCCCGTGGGTCTGCAGCCTGTGTCTACCATCGTGCGCCCCGACATCCTCTGCAGCTTGGTCTGACGCACTGGTGGCCCCTCCCAAGTGGCCACGTCTCCTGTCCCTGGTGCGGGAAGGCGATGCGCCCCGCCTGTCCGCTCCCGGGAGTGGACGAAGCCGGCCCAGCGCACACATCCGACCTCCGAGACTCCGTCTCCGGGGCTCAGAAGTGCCATCGAAACTCTGGAGTCCCCGGGTGTCCGCCGACCTGGACGCGAGGACAGACTTTCGAACCCGTGATGTGTCCAGTGACCCAGGGGACACCCCCTCCCCCCCTAGCAGGGCCGGCCCTGGGTCGGTTCAATGTCCCCACCAACCTCGTTAGTCACCGGCAGGAGGGGGAGTCGCCCAGGGCCACCCGTCCCCTCCCTTATTAATATACATCAGCGCCGCCGGCCGGTCCCCTTCCCAGCCCTTAGTGTGACACGTCGGGCTCCTTTGTTCCTCAATATGGTGCTGATGCCTGTAAAGAACCCGTGTCACTTCTCGTTAGGGGGACGGGGCCGACCAGGATGGATGGAGCTCTCCACCTAATGCTGTTATCCCGAGCCGGGTGGGTTTGTTTAATGAAGGGAATGTCACATCGAATCTCCCTTCCGCTGACGGCCGCCCCCGCCGGGCGGGCCCCATGTCGGGGGCAGGTTTCGGTGCCAAGCCGGGGAGGGAGGGAGGGAGGGAGGGAGGGAGGGGGACGGTGCCGGACGCGCTCATTTAATTTTCATGCCATCCCCCCCATAAAGGCTCCTCCGTCTCCACGCAGGCTCCGGCCTGTTCTTCTTTAATCCCTCATTTGTCAGCACATGTCCTGGGTGGCCAGGGGCCCGGCGCGGGCTGACCCGTGGGCAGGGTGGTGGACAGAGCCATCCCCCAGGCCCCCAGGTCTGAGTCTGGTGCATGGAGAAGATACCCAGGGGACAGCTCCTTCCAAGGCCCCCCGGGGGGCGTGGGTGCGTTTTTTGCGCGGGGGCAGCCTCGGTGCGCCCTGCGTTGCGCGCGCGCAGCGAGCGCGCCCAGGGCCCGGGAGCGCGTGGCTGTGAGGGCGCGCGGTGGAGAGAGACCAGAGCCGGTTGCGGGAATGTGTAGCAATTAAAAATAATTGGGAAGCGCGCTCGGCGGAGCCCTGGCGAGGATGCCAGGCGCGATATAATGATGTTTCATTAGACATGCGGGCCGCCGTGCGCTCCGTATGGCACCGGGAATTAAAGAGCAGCCTCAAAAAACAGCCCGGCCAGGACGGGCGTCGCCATGAGCGGCCACTTCATTAGCTAATTGATTTCTTATTAGTTACAGGGGGGAAGCCCTGGTTAGGGGGCTCTGCGCGCGTAATTAGCAGCATTTACACAATTAACTGGTGGCTCATTTTGGAGCCTCGCGCGCCTGCCATCGACCGGCGGCTGTCTCGCTCTGGGCCATGGGACTCTGTTTTATGTTATTTTATTATTATTTTTTTTTCCTCCTCCCCGTTTGCTAATATTGGCTTAACCTTCCGATCAGAAGTTCTCTGCCCCCCAGGGCAGCTCCGGATGTAATCACCGTGTTCAGTGCAGCCACATGGGTGACGTCACCCCGGCTGGGTCCCCCCCGGGACGGTGGTGGGGGGCTGCTCTGTCTCTCCACGGCTGAGGCTGCTGCGGCTGCGGTCGGTGGGTGCCCTGGAGCCGGCACCCTGTGCTGGGAGGGATGGACTTGGAAAGACGGGGCACCCCCCACCCCACATCACAGGCTGTTGGGCTTGTGCTTTGCAACTGGCCAAAGAAAAGCAGGTGCAAACCCTACTCATGGCTTCCTTGTCGGGGACCAAGCGGCTGGGGACCTCGGCTGCACGGACCAGGCTGTGCTTGGGGACGTTCACATGGAAGCGTTCCCATTTCCAGACACTCGGGGACAGGGCAGATGGAGGTGTCTGCCCCCCCACCCCCCAGTTATGGACAGACTTGGGACACTCCTTTCACCTCCCTCCTCCCCAACGCTATTCCCTTTCTCTACTTCTCCCTAATACCATGATATCCCACCTGCCCCTTTTATTAAAAAAAAAAAAAAAACCCAAACTTATTTCTCTCTCGCTTCTGCATATGTGAGAAGATATTTGACACTAGGTTTCTGAGTCTGGATTATTTCCTTCATTATAATAGTCTGCAGGTCCCTCCGTTCACCAGCAAATGACGTAACTTCATTCTTCTTCAGGGCTGAGTAATATTCCATTTGTATATATCTGTATATCATATTTTCTTTATCCATTTGGCTATTGATAGGTGCTGGGCTGGTTCTGTAGCTTGATTATTGTGAACTGAGCTGCTATCAACACTGATGTGGGTGGATCACCACGGTTCACTGATTTTAGATCTTTTGGGTAAATACCGAGAGGTGCTGTAGATGGTGGTTTGGTGCTTCCCTCCCTGGTCTTTATAGGCGTCTCCATACGGCTGTCCAGAGGGCTCTAATTAAAT